>NC_139990.1:76252039-76483112 GCF_964263955.1 Coregonus lavaretus
TCCATGAGGACAGTATATCACTATTATTGTGTTTGGTTCCATGAGGACAGTATATCACTATTATTGTGTCTGGTTCCATGAGGACAGTACATCACTATTATTGTGTCTGGTTCCATGAGGACAGTACATCACTATTATTGTGTCTGGTTCCATGAGGACAGTACAGTACATCACTATTATTGTGTCTAGTTCAATGAGGACAGTACAGTACATCACTATTATTGTGTTTGGTTCCATGAGGACAGTACATCACTATTATTGTGTCTGGTTCCATGAGGACAGTACAGTACATCACTATTATTGTGTCTGGTTCCATGAGGACAGTACAGTACATCACTATTATTGTGTCTGGTTCCATGAGGACAGTACATCACTATTATTGTGTCTGGTTCCATGAGGACAGTACATCACTATTATTGTGTTTGGTTCCATGAGGACAGTACATCCCTATTATTGTGTCTGGTTCCATGAGGACAGTACATCACTATTATTGTGTCTGGTTCCATGAGGACAGTACATCACTATTATTGTGTCTGGTTCCATGAGGACAGTACAGTACATCACTATTATTGTGTCTAGTTCAATGAGGACAGTACAGTACATCACTATTATTGTGTTTGGTTCCATGAGGACAGTACATCACTATTATTGTTTCTGGTTCCATGAGGACAGTACAGTACATCACTATTATTGTGTCTGGTTCCATGAGGACAGTACAGTACATCACTATTATTGTGTCTGGTTCCATGAGGACAGTACATCACTATTATTGTGTCTGGTTCCATGAGGACAGTATATCACTATTATTGTGTTTGGTTCCATGAGGACAGTATATCACTATTATTGTGTTTGGTTCCATGAGGACAGTACATCAATATTATTGTGTTTGGTTCCATGAGGACAGTATATCACTATTATTGTGTTTGGTTCCATGAGGACAGTATATCACTATTATTGTGTCTGGTTCCATGAGGACAGTACATCACTATTATTGTGTCTGGTTCCATGAGGACAGTACATCAATATTATTGTGTTTGGTTCCATGAGGACAGTATATCACTATTATTGTGTTTGGTTCCATGAGGACAGTATATCACTATTATTGTGTCTGGTTCCATGAGGACAGTACATCACTATTATTGTGTCTGGTTCCATGAGGACAGTACATCACTATTATTGTGTCTGGTTCCATGAGGACAGTACAGTACATCACTATTATTGTGTCTAGTTCAATGAGGACAGTACAGTACATCACTATTATTGTGTCTGGTTCCATGAGGACAGTACAGTACATCACTATTATTGTGTCTGGTTCCATGAGGACAGTACAGTACATCACTATTATTGTGTCTGGTTCCATGAGGACAGTACATCACTATTATTGTGTCTGGTTCCATGAGGACAGTACATCACTATTATTGTGTTTGGTTCCATGAGGACAGTACATCCCTATTATTGTGTCTGGTTCCATGAGGACAGTACATCACTATTATTGTGTCTGGTTCCATGAGGACAGTACATCACTATTATTGTGTCTGGTTCCATGAGGACAGTACAGTACATCACTATTATTGTGTCTAGTTCAATGAGGACAGTACAGTACATCACTATTATTGTGTTTGGTTCCATGAGGACAGTACATCACTATTATTGTTTCTGGTTCCATGAGGACAGTACAGTACATCACTATTATTGTGTCTGGTTCCATGAGGACAGTACAGTACATCACTATTATTGTGTCTGGTTCCATGAGGACAGTACATCACTATTATTGTGTCTGGTTCCATGAGGACAGTACATCACTATTATTGTGTTTGGTTCCATGAGGACAGTACATCCCTATTATTGTGTGTGTTCCATGAGGACAGTACATCACTATTATTGTGTCTGGTTCCATGAGGACAGTACATCACTATTATTGTGTCTGGTTCCATGAGGACAGTACATCACTATTATTGTGTCTGGTTCCATGAGGACAGTACGTCACTATTATTGTGTCTGGTTCCATGAGGACAGTACATCACTATTATTGTGTTTGGTTCCATGAGGACAGTACAGTACATCACTATTATTGTGTTTGGTTCCATGAGGACAGTACATCACTATTATTGTGGCTGCTTCCATGAGGACAGTACATCACTATTATTGTGGCTGCTTCCATGAGGACAGTACATCACTATTATTGTGTCTGGTTCCATGAGGACAGTACAGTACATCACTATTATTGTGTTTGGTTCCATGAGGACAGTACATCACTATTATTGTGTCTGGTTCCATGAGGACAGTACATCACTATTATTGTGGCTGCTTCCATGAGGACAGTACATCACTATTATTGTGTCTGGTTCCATGAGGACAGTACATCACTATTATTGTGTCTGGTTCCATGAGGACAGTACATCACTATTATTGTGTTTGGTTCCATGAGGACAGTACATCACTATTATTGTGTCTGGTTCCATGAGGACAGTACATCACTATTATTGTGGCTGCTTCCATGAGGACAGTACATCACTATTATTGTGTCTGGTTCCATGAGGACAGTACATCACTATTATTGTGTCTGGTTCCATGAGGACAGTACATCACTATTATTGTGTCTGGTTCCATGAGGATAGTACATCACTATTATTGTGTCTGGTTCCATGAGGACAGTACGTCACTATTATTGTGTCTGGTTCCATGAGGACAGTACATCACTATTATTGTGTCTGGTTCCATGAGGACAGTACATCACTATTATTGTGTCTGGTTCCATGAGGACAGTACATCACTATTATTGTGTTTGGTTCCATGAGGACAGTACATCACTATTATTGTGTCTGGTTCCATGAGGACAGTACATTACTATTATTGTGGCTGCTTCCATGAGGACAGTACATTACATCACTATTATTGTGTTTGGTTCCATGAGGACAGTACATCACTATTATTGTGTCTGGTTCCATGAGGACAGTACATCACTATTATTGTGTCTGGTTCCATGAGGACAGTACATCACTATTATTGTGTCTGGTTCCATGAGGAGAGTACATCACTATTATTGTGTCTGGTTCCATGAGGACAGTACATCACTATTATTGTGTCTGGTTCCATGAGGACAGTACATCACTATTATTGTGTCTGGTTTCATGAGGACAGTACATCACTATTATTGTGTCTGGTTCCATGAGGACAGTACATCACTATTATTGTGTCTGGTTCCATGAGGACAGTACATCACTATTATTGTGTTTGGTTCCATGAGGACAGTACATCACTATTATTGTGTCTGGTTCCATGAGGACAATATATCACTATTATTGTGTCTGGTTCCATGAGGACAGTACAGTACATCACTATTATTGTGTCTGGTTCCATGAGGACAGTACATCACTATTATTGTGTTTGGTTCCATGAGGACAGTACATCACTATTATTGTGTCTGGTTCCATGAGGACAGTACATTACTATTATTGTGGCTGCTTCCATGAGGACAGTACATTACATCACTATTATTGTGTTTGGTTCCATGAGGACAGTACATCACTATTATTGTGTCTGGTTCCATGAGGACAGTACATCACTATTATTGTGTCTGGTTCCATGAGGACAGTACATCACTATTATTGTGTCTGGTTCCATGAGGAGAGTACATCACTATTATTGTGTCTGGTTCCATGAGGACAGTACATCACTATTATTGTGTCTGGTTCCATGAGGACAGTACATCACTATTATTGTGTCTGGTTTCATGAGGACAGTACATCACTATTATTGTGTCTGGTTCCATGAGGACAGTACATCACTATTATTGTGTCTGGTTCCATGAGGACAGTACATCACTATTATTGTGTCTGGTTCCATGAGGACAGTACATCACTATTATTGTGTCTGGTTCCATGAGGACAGTGCATCACTATTATTGTGTCTGGTTCCATGAGCACAGTACATCACTATTATTGTGTCTGGTTCCATGAGGACAGTATATCACTATTATTGTGTCTGGTTCCATGAGGACAGTACATCACTATTATTGTGTCTGGTTCCATGAGGACAGTACAGTACATCACTATTATTGTGTCTGGTTCCATGAGCACAGTACATCACTATTATTGTGTCTGGTTCCATGAGGACAGTACAGTACATCACTATTATTGTGTCTGGTTCCATGAGGACAGTACATCACTATTATTGTGTCTGGTTCCATGAGGACAGCACATCACTATTATTGTGTCTGGTTCCATGAGGACAGTACATCACTATTATTGTGTCTGGTTCCATGAGGAGAGTACATCACTATTATTGTGACTGGTTCCATGAGGACAGTACATCACTATTATTGTGTTTGGTTCCATGAGGACAGTACATCACTATTATTGTGTCTGGTTCCATGAGGACAGTACATCACTATTATTGTGTCTGGTTTCATGAGGACAGTACATCACTATTATTGTGTCTGGTTCCATGAGGACAGTACATCACTATTATTGTGTCTGGTTCCATGGGGACAGTACATCACTATAATTGTGTCTGGTTCCATGAGGACAGTACATCACTATTATTGTGTTTGGTTCCATGAGGACAGTACATCACTATTATTGTGTTTGGTTCCATGAGGACAGTACATCACTATAATTGTGTCTGGTTCCATGAGGATAATACATCACTATTATTGTGTTTGGTTCCATGAGGACAGTACATCACTATTGTCACGGTTTCGGCCGAGGCTGCTCCTCCTCCTGGTTCGGGCAGGCTTCGGCGGTCGTCGTCCCCGGAGTACTAGCTGCCACCGATCGATGTTTCATGTTCGTTTGGTTTTGTCTTTATGTTGTACACCTGTGTCTTGTTAGTCCTCGTTAGTGTCCTATTTAGTTCTCGTTGGTTGTGTTTGTCTTTGTGTGTGATTGCTCATCTGTTTTCGTGTTGGAGCTACGTACTTCCCTCCAGTGTTTTGGAGAGGGTTTTCGCACATGTTAGTGCGCCGTTTGTTTTGACGCCTGTGTGCGCCGTGATTTCGCCTTCGGGGTTATTGTGCTTATTTTCTACGTGATTATTGCACTAAAGTCTTTTGGACTGAGCTTCTGCGTCCTGCGCTTGATTCATGCACCACACCCACCTTCAGCACCCCTTGACAGAATCACACACCAGAATGGAATCAGCAGGATCTGCAGTTACGCCTGAGTCGCTCGAGGAGCATGTCCGCGGCCAAGATGACCAGATACGACAACTGGGGACCGCTCTACAGGACGTCATCAACACCTTGCACCGATGGGAGGCCAGCGGGGTACCCACACCTCCACCTACTCTGCCAACCCCATCGGCCGGTCCACCAGTCCCAGGTCCGGAACCCAGGGGGATTCGGCTCTCGCTCCCGAGGGCGTATGACGGAACAGCTGCCGGGTGTCAGGGGTTCCTCCTGCAGGTGGAGCTCTACCTGGCCACTGTACACCCGGTGCCCTCGGGACACGAGAGCGTTTCCGCCCTCATCTCCTGTCTCACGGGCAAGGCGTTGGAGTGGGCTAACGCCGAGTGGAGGAAGATGGACGCCAACACCATCTCCTACGCCGAGTTCTCCCGTCGCTTCAAGGCCGTGTTTGACCATCCACCTGAGGGCAAAGCGGCGGGGGAGCGTCTAGTCCACTTGAGACAGGGGAGGAGGAGCACACAGGCGTTTGCTCTAGAGTTCCGGACTCTAGCGGCGGACGCAGGGTGGAATGAACGGGCCCTCATTGACCATTTTCGATGTAGCCTACGGGAGGACGTTCAACGTGAGTTGGCCTGCAGGGATACCCATCTTACCTTCGACCAGTTGGTCGATATGTCCATCCGTCTGGACACCCTGCTGGCCACCCGTGGACGTCCCGAGGGGGGTCCGTCCATTCCGCCCTCCGGCACCTCCGAGCCGAGCCCTATGGAGCTCGGGGGTGCCGGCGCTAGAGAAAGGAGGAGGAGGAGCCCGAGGGGGCCTGTCTCCTGCACCAAGTGCGGTCGTGGAGGGCACACTGCGGCCAGGTGCTGGGGAGGGTTCTCCGGGGGAGAAGACAACAGGCCACGCACTGGGGGGGCCTCCCAGGTGAGTAGACGTCCCACTTACCCAGAGCTTTCTGTTGCGCACTTTTGTATACCTGTTTGTTTTCCACAGGTTGCACCTCATTCCCAGCATAAGGCGCTAGTAGATTCAGGCGCAGCTGGGAATTTTGTTGATCTGAAGTTTTGTGTAGATTTAGGGATCCCTCTCCTACCTGTTGACAAACCTTTTCCCGTTCATGCCTTAGATAGCCGCCCGTTGGGGTCGGGGTTGATTAGGGAGATCACAGCGCCACTTAGGATGTGTGCGCAGGGGGGTCATGAAGAGACTATACAGCTGTATCTAAACGACTCTCCTGCGTACCCAGTGGTGCTGGGAATTCCCTGGTTAAGCACCCATAACCCTGCTATTTCGTGGCAACAGAGGGCTCTCGATGGGTGGTCTGCTCAGTGCGAGGGGCGATGTCTGGGTGTTTCCGTGGGGGCGACTTCGGTGGAGAGTCCAAACCAAGTGCCCGCACTGCACATTCCGCCTGAATATGGGGATTTAGCTCTCGTGTTTAGCAAGACTAGGGCGACGCAGTTGCCTCCTCATAGACAGGGGGATTGTGCGATTGATCTCCAGGCAGGAGCAGCGCTCCCACGGAGCCATGTGTATCCTTTGTCTCAAGAGGAGAGAAAAGCTATGGAGACTTACATAGCCGAATCTTTGAGACAGGGATACATTCGGCCCTCCACTTCTCCCGCCTCCTCGAGCTTCTTTTTTGTGAAAAAGAAAGATGGAGGGTTGCGCCCGTGCATTGATTACCGTGGTCTCAATCAGATTACTGTGAAATAAAGTTATCCACTCCCTCTGATTGCGACCATGACGGAGTCATTGCATGGAGCGCGGTTTTTCACAAAACTGGATCTCAGGAGCGCGTATAACTTGGTGCGCATTAGGGAGGGCGACGAATGGAAGACAGCGTTTAGTACCACGTCAGGTCATTTCGAGTATCTTGTCATGCCATATGGGTTGATGAATGCTCCATCAGTCTTCCAATCCTTCGTAGATGACATTTTCCGGGATATGCAGGGACAAGGGGTGGTCGTGTACATTGATGATATTCAGGTGTACTCGCCTACCCGAGCCGAGCATGTAACCCTGGTGCGTCGTGTATTGAGGAGGCTGTTGGAGCACGACCTATATGTCAAGGCAGAGAAATGTCTGTTTTTCCAGGAGTCGGTCTCCTTTTTGGGTTATCGGTTGTCCGCGTCAGGGGTGAGAATGGAGGTGGATCGTGTGTCCGCTGTGCGTAATTGGCAAACCCCAACCACTGTAAAAGAGGTGCAGCAGTTCTTGGGCTTTGCGAATTACTACCGGAGGTTTATCCGGGCTTTTGGACAGGTGGCAGCTCCCATCACGTCCCTTCTGAAAGGGGGTCCGGTGCGCCTGCAGTGGTCAGCTGATGCGGACAGGGCCTTTGGGAGACTGAAGGACCTGTTTACGTCGGCTCCGGTGCTGGCGCATCCGGATCCCGCATTACCCTTTCTGGTTGAGGTGGACGCGTCTGAGGCAGGTATAGGGGCCGTTCTCTCTCAACGGTCCGGCTCGCCACCTAAACTCCGCCCCTGTGCTTTTTACTCTAAAAAGCTCAGCCCGGCGGAGGGTAACTATGACGTTGGGGACAGGGAGCTGTTAGCTGTAGTTCAAGCCCTTAAGGTGTGGAGGCATTGGCTGGAGGGGGCTCAACACCCTTTCCTCATTTTGACTGACCATCGGAACCTGGAGTACATCCGGGCAGCGAGGAGACTGAACCCTCGCCAGGCTCGATGGAGTATGTTTCTCACCAGGTTCGTATTTAAAATCACGTACATCCCTGGGTCCCAGAATGGTAAGGCAGATGCACTGTCCCGGCGGTATGACACGGAGGAGAGGTCCGTTGAGCCTACTCCCATACTACCGGAGTCTTGCCTTGTGGCACCGGTGGTGTGGGAGGTCGATGCCGAAATCGAGCGAGCGTTGCGTACCGACCCCAGCCCTCCACAGTGTCCTGAGGGTCGGAAGTACGTTCCGCTCGAGATTCGGGATCGACTCATTTACTGGGCTCACACGTCACCCTCCTCTGGACATCCGGGTATTGGCCGGACAGTGCATTGCCTTAGCACTAAATACTGGTGGCCTACTTTGGCTAGGGATGTGAGGGTTTATGTCTCCTCCTGCTCGGTGTGCGCCCAGTGTAAGGCGCCCCGACATCTGCCCAGGGGTAAGTTACAACCCCTGCCCGTTCCACAACGACCATGGTCCCACCTCTCGGTGGATTTTGTGACAGACCTTTCCCTCTCTCAGGGGAATACCACCATCCTGGTCGTTGTGGACCGGTTCTCAAAGGCCTGTCGTCTTCTCCCTATGTCGGGTCTTCCTACTGCCCTACAGACCGCTGAGGCCCTATTCACCCACGTCTTCCGGCATTACGGGGTACCCGAGGATATAGTGTCTGATCGAGGCCCCCAGTTTACCTCCCGTGTCTGGAGAGCGTTCATGGAGCGTTTGGGGGTCTCGGTTAGCCTTACCTCAGGGTACCACCCGGAGAGTAACGGGCAGGTAGAACGTGTCAACCAGGATGTGGGTAGGTTTCTGAGGTTGTATTGCCAGGACCGGCCTGAGGAGTGGGCACGGTACATTCCCTGGGCCGAGATGGCCCAGAACTCTCCGCCACTCCTCTACCAACCTAACCCCCTTCCAATGTGTGTTAGGTTACCAGCCGGTTCTGGCACCGTGGCAGCAGAGCCAGATCGAGGCCCCTGCGGTGGATGATTGGATGAGGCGCTCGGAAGAGACGTGGAACGCTGCCCACGTCCACCTGCAGCGGGCCGTCCTTCGTCACAAGGCGAGCGCCGATCTCCACCGCAGTGAGGGGCCGGTGTACGCACCTGGAGATCGAGTCTGGCTCTCTACCAGAAACCTACCCCTCCGCCTGCCCTGCCGGAAGCTGGGTCGGCGGTTTGTGGGGCCCTTTAAAGTCCTGAGAAGATTGAACGAGGTATGTTATAGGTTACATCTACCTGTTGAGTATAAGAATATTAACCCCTCGTTCCATGTGTCTCTTCTCAGGCCGGTGGTAGCTGGTCCACTCCAGGACAATGAGATAGGAGAGACTCCTCCGCCCCACTGGACATCGAGGGGGCTCCGGCGTACACCGTTCGGTCCATCTTGGACTCCAGACGCCAGATGGGGGGTCTCCAGTATCTCGTGGAGTGGGAGGGGTAAGGCCCGGAGGAGCGGTGCTGGGTGCCGCGGAGGGACATCCTAGACCCATCTCTCCTGTCGGAGTTCCACCGGAACCATCCCGCGCGCCCTTCTCCGCGTCCTCCTGGTTGTCCCCGAGGCCGGGGTCGGCGCACGGCTGGAGCCGCGCGTCAAGGGGGGGGTACTGTCACGGTTTCGGCCGAGGCTGCTCCTCCTCCTGGTTCGGGCAGGCTTCGGCGGTCGTCGTCACCGGAGTACTAGCTGCCACCGATCGATGTTTCATGTTCGTTTGGTTTTGTCTTTATGTTGTACACCTGTGTCTTGTTAGTCCTCGTTAGTGTCCTATTTAGTTCTCGTTGGTTGTGTTTGTCTTTGTGTGTGATTGCTCATCTGTTTTCATGTTGGAGCTACGTACTTCCCTCCAGTGTTTTGGAGAGGGTTTTCGCACATGTTAGTGCGCCGTTTGTTTTGACGCCTGTGTGCGCCGTGATTTCGCCTTCGGGCTTATTGTGCTTATTTTCTACGTGATTATTGCACTAAAGTCTTTTGGACTGAGCTTCTGCGTCCTGCGCTTGATTCATGCACCACACCCACCTTCAGCACCCCTTGACAACTATTATTGTGTCTGGTTCCACGAGGACAGTACATCACTATTATTGTGTCTGGTTCCATGAGGACAGTACAGTACATTTGATTTACATTTGAGTCATTTAGCAGACGCTCTTATCCAGAGCGACTTACAGGAGCAATTAGGGTTAAGTGCCTTGCTTAAGGGCACATCAACAGATTTTTCACCTAGTCGGCTCTGGGATTAGAACCAGCGACCTTTCGGTAACTGGCACAACGCTCTTACCCACTAAGCTACCTGCCGCCCCAGTGTTTGGTTCCATGAGGACAGTACATCCCTATTATTGTGTCTGGTTCCATGAGGACAGTACATCACTATTATTGTGTTTGGTTCCATGAGGACAGTACATCACTATTATTGTGTTTGGTTCCATGAGGACAGTACATCACTATTATTGTGTCTGGTTCCACGAGGACAGTACATCACTATTATTGTGTCTGGTTCCATGAGGACAGTACAGTACATCACTATTATTGTGTTTGGTTCCATGAGGACAGTACATCACTATTATTGTGTTTGGTTCCATGAGGACAGTACATCCCTATTATTGTGTTTGGTTCCATGAGGACAGTACATCCCTATTATTGTGTCTGGTTCCATGAGGACAGTACATCCCTATTATTGTGTCTGGTTCCATGAGGATAGTACATCACTATTATTGTGTTTGGTTCCATGAGGACAGTACATCACTATTATTGTGTCTGGTTCCATGAGGACAGTACATCACTATTATTGTGTTTGGTTCCATGAGGACAGTACATCCCTATTATTGTGTCTGGTTCCATGAGGACAGTACGGTACATCACTATTATTGTGTTTGGTTCCATGAGGACAGTACATCCCTATTATTGTGTCTGGTTCCATGAGGACAGTACATCACTATTATTGTGTCTGGTTCCATGAGGACAGTACCTCACTATTATTGTGTCTGGTTCCATGAGGACAGTACATCACTATTATTGTGTCTGGTTCCATGAGGACAGTACAGTACATCACTATTATCGTGTCTAGTTCCATGAGGACAGTACAGTACATCACTATTATTGTGTTTGGTTCCATGAGGACAGTACATCCCTATTATTGTGTCTGGTTCCATGAGGAGAGTACATCACTATTATTGTGTCTGGTTCCATGAGGACAGTACATCACTATTATTGTGTTTGGTTCCATGAGGACAGTACAGTACATCACTATTATTGTGTCTAGTTCCATGAGGAAAGTACAGTACATCACTATTATTGTGTCTGGTTCCATGAGGACAGTACAGTACATCACTATTATTGTGTCTGGTTCCATGAGGACAGTACATCACTATTATTGTGTCTGGTTCCATGAGGACAGTACATCAATATTATTGGTTCCATGAGGACTGTACATCACTATTATTGTGTTTGGTTCCATGAGGACAGTACATCACTATTATTGTGTCTGGTTCCATGAGGACAGTACATCACTATTATTGTGTCTGGTTCCATGAGGACAGTACAGTACATCACTATTATTGTGTCTGGTTCCATGAGGACAGTACAGTACATCACTATTATTGTGTTTGGTTCCATGAGGATAGTACATCACTATTATTGTGTCTGGTTCCATGAGGACAGTACATCACTATTATTGTGTCTGGTTCCATGAGGACAGTACATCACTATTATTGTGTCTGGTTCCATGAGGACAGTACATCACTATTATTGTGTCTGGTTCCATGAGGACAGTACAGTACATCACTATTATTGTGTCTGGTTCCATGAGGACAGTACAGTACATCACTATTATTGTGTCTGGTTCCATGAGGACAGTACACTACATCGCTCTCTCTCTCCCACTACTCTCTCCTCTTCCATCCTATCATCTCTTCCCTCTGCTCAATCCTTCTCCCTCCAATCTCCTGATTCTGCCTCCTCAACCCTCATCTCCTCCCTTTCTGCATCCTTTGACTCTCTGTGTCCCCTATCCTCCCGGCCGGCTCGGTCCTCCCCTCCAGCTCCGTGGCTTGATGACTCATTGCGAGCTCACAGAACAGAGCTCCGGGCAGCTGAGCGGAAATGGAAGAAAACTAGACTCCCTGCGGACCTGGCATCTTTTCACTCCCTCCTCTCTACATTCTCTTCATCTGTTTCTGCTGCTAAGGCCACTTTCTACCACTCTAAATTCCAAGCATCTACCTCTAACCCTAGGAAGCTCTTTGCCACATTCTCCTCCCTGCTGAATCCCCCCCCCCCCCCCCCCCCCCCCCCTCCCTCTCTGTGGATGACTTCGTCAACCACTTTGAAAAGAAGGTTGACGACATCCGATCCTCGTTTGTTAAGTCTAATGACACTGATGGTCCTGCTCACACTGCCCTACCCTATGCTTTGACTTATTTCTCCCCTCTCTCTCCAGATAAAATCTCGCGACTTGTGACTGCAGGCCGCCCAACAACCTGCCCGCTTGACCCCATCCCCTCCTCTCTTCTCCAGACCATCGCCGGTGACCTTCTCCCCTACCTCACCTCGCTGATCAACTCATCCTTGACCGCTGGCTATGTCCCTTCCGTCTTCAAGAGAGCGAGAGTTGCACCCCTTCTCAAAAAACCAACACTTGATCCCTCTGATGTCAACAACTACAGACCAGTATCCCTTCTTTCTTTTCTTTCCAAAACTATTGAGCGTGCCGTCTTTAGCCAACTCTCTTGCTATCTCTCTCAGAATGACCTTCTTGACCCAAACCAGTCAGGTTTCAGGACTGGTCATTCAACTGAGACTGCTCTTCTCTGTGTCACGGAGGCTCTCCGCACTGCTAAAGCTAACTCTCTCTCCTCTGCTCTTGTCCTTCTAGACCTGTCTGCTGCCTTTGATACTGTGAACCATCAGATCCTTCTCTCCACCCTCTCCGAGCTGGGCATCTCCGGCGCGGCTCACTCTTGGATTGCGTCCTACCTGACCGGTCGCTCCTACCAAGTGGCGTGGCGAGAAGCTGTCTCCGCACCACGTGCTCTCACCACTGGTGTCCCCCAGGGCTCAGTTCTAGGCCCTCTCCTATTCTCGCTATACACCAAGTCACTTGGCTCTGTCATATCCTCACATGGCCTGTCCTATCATTGCTACGCTGACGATACACAACTAATCTTCTCCTTTCCCCCTTCTGATAACCAGGTGGTGAATCGCATCTCTGCATGTCTGGCAGACATATCAGTATGGTGACGGATCACCACCTCAAGCTGAACCTTGGCAAGACGGAGCTGCTCTTCCTCCCGGGGAAGGACTGCCCGTTCCATGATCTCGCCATCACGGTTGACAACTCCGTTGTGTCCTCCTCCCAGAGTGCGAAGAGCCTTGGCGTGACCCTGGACAACACCCTGTCGTTCTCCGCTAACATCAAGGCGGTGACCCGATCTTGCAGGTTCATGCTCTACAACATTCGGAGAGTACGACCCTGCCTTACACAGGAAGCGGCACAGGTCCTAATCCAGGCACTTGTCATCTCCCGTCTGGATTACTGCAACTCGCTGTTGGCTGGGCTCCCTGCCTGTGCCATTAAACCCCTACAACTCATCCAGAATGCCGCTGCCCGTCTGGTGTTCAACCTTCCCAAGTTCTCTCACGTCACCCCGCTCCTCCGCACACTCCACTGGCTTCCAGTTGAAGCTCGCATCTGTTACAAGACCATGGTGCTTGCCTATGGAGCTGTGAGGGGAACGGCACCTCCGTACCTTCAGGCTCTGATCAGTCCCTACACCCAAACGAGGGCATTGCGTTCATCCACCTCTGGCCTGCTGGCTCCCCTTCCTCTGCGGAAGCATAGTTCCCGCTCAGCCCAGTCAAAACTGTTCGCTGCTCTGGCACCCCAATGGTGGAACAAGCTCCCTCACGACGCCAGGACAGCGGAGTCACTCACCACCTTCCGGAGACATTTGAAACCCCACCTCTTTAAGGAATACCTGGGATAGGATAAAGTAATCCTTCTACCCCCCCCTAAAAAAATAATAATTGTAAAGTGGTTATCCCACTGGCTATAGGGTGAATGCACCAATTTGTAAGTCGCTCTGGATAAGAGCGTCTGCTAAATGACGTAAATGTAAAATGTAAATGACAGTACATCACTATTATTGTGTCTGGTTCCATGAGGACAGTACATCACTATTATTGTGTCTGGTTCCATGAGGACAGTACAGTACATCACTATTATTGTGTCTGGTTCCATGAGGACAGTACATCACTATTATTGTGTCTGGTTCCATGAGGACAGTACAGTGAACCCAAAAACAGCTGGTCCCTGGTGTCAGGACTAATGACACTAATGCAGTCCCTGCCTGCCTGCTGAACCATCTACTAATGCAAATGATCTTCAGCAAAACAACAACAAATCATCACAGACATGAAATCAGTGGTTTGGGGCTTTAAAACATGCTGCACCATCTGGCCGTCTGTTTCTTTAGCAGAACTTTCTTCTTCCTTTGAGCTATAATCAATTGTATTCAAGCACCGCACAGCAAGCCATTACCTGTGAACTCTAGTCATTACAACAGCCTAATTCATTCCATTTCAAAAGGAGTCTTTGCTCAAATTGTTGTTATATTGTGAGTAAAGTACAATGGTAAACAAAAGCCTACATTTCATTTGAGCCTATTTGCATGTGTAAATGTGTATGCAAATGTGTTTGTTTGCATGCGTGTTTGTTTGTGTGTGTGTCACTGTCTGTGTGTCCAAATAGAGACTACAGCCCTGACAGCCAGGATGTGTCCCCAAATAGAGACTACAGCCCTACCAGCCAGGGTGTGTCCCCAAATAGAGGCTACAGCCCTACCAGCCAGGGTGTGTCCCCAAATAGAGGCTACAGCCCTACCAGCCAGGATGTGTCCAAATAGAGACTACAGCCCTACCAGCCAGGGTGTGTCCCCAAATAGAGGCTACAGCCCTACCAGCCAGGGTGTGTCCCCAAATAGAGTCTACAGCCCTGACAGCCAGGATGTGTCCCCAAATAGAGGCTACAGCCCTACCAGCCAGGGTGTGTCCCCAAATAGAGACTACAGCCCTACCAGCCAGGGTGTGTCCCCAAATAGAGGCTACAGCCCTACCAGCCAGGGTGTGTCCCCAAATAGAGTATACAGCCCTGAAAGCCAGGACGTGTGACCTCCTGTCCTTAACCTGTTAAACTGGGTGTCCACACACATTAACCAGATCCCACACAATCTTCTGAAATATGTCCCCCTGCCCACTCACAACGCACTGACACTGGCTGATACCACTCAGCCAAGGAACCGTATTCCCACTCACAACGAACTGACACTGGCTGATACCACTCAGCCAAGGAACCGTATTCCCACTCACAACGCACTGACACTGGCTGATACCACTCAGCCAAGGAACTGTATTAGGCTTAGCCTATAGTACACAGGCAGACCCAAGACAATGATCTGGACCTCAGATTTACCTCAGAGCACAGCCAATCATCCACGACATTATACAAACCGCTTTGGAACTTGGTCTGTCTGTTTGCATATGACTCTATATGACAGACACACCTACCTTGTAAACGACCCTGTCACATATTCTGACCTTTACCACAGCAAAGTGAACCCTGCTTCTGTTTGGAAAAACAATTAAATAATAATAATAATATGCCATTTAGCAGACGCTTTTATCCAAAGCGACTTACAGTCGTGCGTGCATACATTTTTGTGTATGGGTGGTCCCGGGGATCGAACCCACTACCATGGCGTTACAAGCGCCGTGCTCTACCAGCTGAGCTACAGAGGACCACAATTACAGAACAAGCTCTATTTTGGTGGCCTCTGGTACATTCTAACGCCTTGATTCCATCTGAAATGCACAGCTAAATTATTGAATATTTTAACGACTTTAAATCCCAGATTGGTAAAATTGGTTGGGGGTATTGAGACGTGACTTTACAATTAAAAATGACTGAAAATGTATGAATTCAGTGTATTGTTAGTCGTTTTGGATATTGTCTAGGCCTAGATGATCAGGAATATTTTCTAAGTAAGATAACTTTTTTAAACATTTAACCTGTCTTCTCTTGAGATTAAAGTCATTTTCAGTAATTTCAGTGAACTATCCCTTTAACAGATTGGCCTGACAATCAATCACTGTGGGTGGGACTGAGGGAAGGTGGAAGATTAGTCATTTAGTCAAAAAAACTAGTTGAGGATACTCTTTCCATTTAATTTATTGTGGCGAAAACCTATGAAAAAAGGTCTCAAGAAAACATTGATTCCCTGTTGAGAAACAATATAGAATTGCAGGAAAATTGTTTTAAAAATGCAAAATATTTTAGGAGATTGTATAAAAGTGGGGGTAAAAGACCAAGTCCATATTATGGAAAGAACAGCTCAAATAAGCAAAGAGAAATGACAGTCCATCATTACTTTAAGACATGAAGGTCAGTCAATCCGGAGAATTTCAAGAACTTTGAAAGTTTCTTCAAGTGCAGTCGCAAAAACCATCAAGCGCTATGATGAAACTGGCTCTCATAAGGACCGCCACAGGAAATGAAGACCTAGAGTTACCTCTGCTGCACAGGATAAGTTCATTACAGTTACCAGCCTCAAATATCGTCAATTAACTGCACCTCAGTTTGCAGCCCAAATAAATGTTTCACAGAGTTCAAGTAACAGACACATCTCAACATCAACTGTTCAGAGGAGACTGTGTGAATCAGGCCTTCATGGTCGAATTGCTGCAAAGAAACCACTACTGAAGGACACCAATAATAAGAAGAGACTTGCTTGGGCCAAGAAACACGAGTAATGGACATTAGACCGGTGGAAATCTGTCCTTTGTTCTGATGAGTCCAAATGTGAGAATTCTGGTTCCAATTGCCGTGTCTTTGCGAGACACAGAGTAGGTGAACGGATGATCTCCGCATGTGTGGTTCTCACCGTGAAGCATGGAGGAGGAGGTGTGATGGTGTGGGGGTGCTTTGCTGGTGACACTGTCTGTGATTTATTTAGAATTCAAGGCACACTTAACCAGCATGGCTACCACAGCATTCTGCAGCGATACGCCATCCCATCTGGTTTGGGCTTAGTGGGACTATCATTTGTTTTTCAACAGAACAATGACCCAAAACACACCTCCAGGCTGTGTAAGGGCTATTTGACCAAGGAGAGTGATGGAGTGCTGCATCAGATGACCTGGCTTCCACAATCACCCGACCTCAATCCAATTGAGATGGTTTGGGATGAGTTGGACCGCAGAGTGAAGGAAAAGCTGCCAACAAGTGCTCAGCATATGTGGGAAGTCCTTCAAGACTGTTGGAAAAGCATTTCTCATTAAGCTGGTTGAGAGAATGCCAAGAGTGTGCAAAGCTGTCATCAAGGCAGCTACTTTGAAGAATCTCAAATATAAAATATATTTTGATTTGTTTAACACTTTTTTGGTTACTACATGATTCCATATGTGTTATTTCATAGTTTTGATGTCTTCACCATTATTCTACAATGTAGAAAATAGTAAAAATAAAGAAAAACCCTTGAATGAGTAAGTGTGTCCAAACTTTTGACTGGTACTGTATATGGGGACAGTAGATGGTCATCTATATGGGGTTCCCAGTACAGTGGCAGTCATCTGATCCCTCAGGGAGCGGTCCTGGTTGTTCAGGACACAGTCAGTTTCTCTCTGTCTAATTAGCAGCCCTGCTGAGTTCCACTAGTTAATAATGCAGGATGAGAATGGAAGCCTCTGGGGTAGGGGCAGAGACACAGAGGAAGGCTGCGCTCTCTCTCTCTGGCAGAAGCTGTACTGTACTGGTTGTTAGCAGGACTAGCAGAATGAATGAGGCCAAACAAGGGAGAATACATGGCTATTTCATTTAACAAAAATCCAGGACACTATCAAATGAAACAGCTTGAAAGTCAATGGCTTATACACACCTAGTGCAAATTTAGTGTGTGTGTGTGTGTGTGTGTGTGTGTGTGTGTGTGTGTGTGTGTGTGTGTGTGTGTGTGAGAGAGCATGTGTGTGTATGTTGTTTGTGTGTGTACCTGCAGTGCCTCTAGGAAGCGGAAGGATCCCAGGCGTCGTCCTCTGGGCACCAGACAGAAGGTAGAGTTGTGAAGCATCTCTCTGTAATCATGTCTGAAGACAGAGAACAGACGGATAGGGTTACACATTAATATTACATGGCATTTAGCAGACACGTATGCAAAGTCACTTACAACAGTGAGTGCATACATTGGCCCCAGCAGGAATTGAAACCAAGACTTTGGCGTTGTTAACACCATGCTCTTCCAAACTGAGCCACAAAGGACCAGAGGAATGGAGGAACAGAGAGACGTAGACAGGGTTCGAGCTGGGGAGATCTCCTAGCATCCAGGGTTGGACAGGGAGGGCTACATGTCTCTATATGGGTCAGCTTTGAGCAATGACATGACAAGAGCTGATTACATAGTGAATGACCCAGTGGAGACTAAAGGCGTCAGCAGCTTCAGTTGGGCTGGCGCCTAGCAGATCTCGGCTAGCTGAACCCAACCAGTGGGCTCCCATACTCCCTTAAAAGAACTGGCGATAGTACTGTTTGTCCATTTTGAGATGCCGTAGCCAGTAGACACTTCCTCAAAATAGTCAGAATTAATCTAACATAACATCAAAATTAATTACATTTATAGATTTTTTTTGACGAGGAGATCTTAGTCACGCAATTTTACATCTAAGATGTTTGGTGCAGTATTTCTCAATGAAAAAATGTGCGTGTTGAATAACAACAAAGATTTTATTGAAGAATCCCTACAGTTGACCAATCACGGACAAAGGGGCGTAGACTTCGGCTTCCAAACTTCGGCTGGCCTCGAGAAAAATGTTAGCCTGAACAGCGGAAAAAACAAACCCTCCAACCCTCCATCCCTCCATCCCTCCAACTCTCCAACCCTCCATCCCTCCAACCTTCCAACCCTCCAACTCTCCATCCCTCCAACCCTCCATCCCTCCAACCCTCCATCCCTCCAACCCTCCAACCCTCCAATCTACAGGTCAGTCAGCACTTGGATTAAGCGTTGGGCCGTGTGTGTGCCGATGTGTGTGTTGTGTGAGTGTGAGCCTGGGGCAGGTCTGCTATGAAGAGCCCTAATCAGCAGCCCTGTGTCGTGAATTTATCTAGCCCAGTCCAGGGGTCTACCTGAATCCCTCTATCCACCCTGGATCACTGAGCAGCCTGAATCCACCCTCTATCCACCCTGGATCACTGAGCAGCCTGAATCCACCCTCTATACACCCTAGATCACTGAGCAGCCTGAATCCACCCTCTATACACCCTAGATCACTGAGCAGCCTGAATCCACCCTCTATACACCCTGGATCACTGAGCAGCCTGAATCCACCCTCTATACACCCCGGATCACTGAGCAGCCTGAATCCACCCTCTATACACCCTAGATCACTGAGCAGCCTGAATCCACCCTCTATACACCCTGGATCACTGAGCAGCCTGAATCCACCCTCTATACACCCTGGATCACTGAGCAGCCTGAATCCACCCTCTATAGACCCTGGATCACTGAGCAGCCTGAATCCACCCTCTATACACCCTAGATCACTGAGCAGCCTGAATCCACCCTCTATACACCCTAGATCACTGAGCAGCCTGAATCCACCCTCTATACACCCTGGATCACTGAGCAGCCTGAATCCACCCTCTATACACCCTGGATCACTGAGCAGCCTGAATCCACCCTCTATACACCCTGGATCACTGAGCAGCCTGAATCCACCCTGGATCACTGAGCAGCCAGAATCCACCCTCTATCCACCCCGGATCACTGAGCAGCCTGAATCCACCCTCTATACACCCTGGATCACTGAGCAGCCTGAATCCACCCTCTATACACCCTGGATCACTGAGCAGCCTGAATCCACCCTCTATACACCCTGGATCACTGAGCAGCCTGAATCCACCCTCTATACACCCTGGATCACTGAGTAGCCTGAATCCACCCTCTATCCACCCTGGATCACTGAGCAGCCTGAATCCACCCTGGATCACTGAGCAGCCTGAATCCACCCTCTATCCACCCTGGATCACTGAGCAGCCTGAATCCACCCTCTATACACCCTGGATCACTGAGCAGCCTGAATCCACCCTCTATACACCCGGATCACTGAGCAGCCTGAATCCACCCTCTATTGTGGGTTCGATTCCCACGGGGGGCCAGTATGTAAATAATAAATAATGTATGCACTTACTAACTGTAAGTCGCTCTGGATAAGAGCGTCTGCTAAATGACTAAAATGTAAATGTATACACCCTGGATCACTGAGCAGCCTGAATCCACCCTCTATACACCCTGGATCACTGAGCAGCCTGAATCCACCCTCTATACACCCCGGATCACTGAGCAGCCTGAATCCACCCTCTATACACCCTGGACCACTGAGCAGCCTGAATCCACCCTCTATACACCCCGGATCACTGAGCAGCCTGAATCCACCCTCTATACACCCCGGATCACTGAGCAACCTGAATCCACCCTCTATACACCCCGGATCACTGAGCAGCCTGAATACACCCTCTATACACCCCGGACCACTGAGCAGCCTGAATCCACCCTCTATACACCCCGGATCACTGAGCAGCCTGAATCCACCCTCTATACACCCCGGATCACTGAGCAACCTGAATCCACCCTCTATACACCCCGGATCACTGAGCAGCCTGAATCCACCTTCTATACACCCTGGATCAGTGAGCAGCCTGAATCCACCCTCTATCCACCCTGGATCACTGAGCAGCCAAGAGGGTTATCACCACCATCTCACACACACAGACACACATACCCCATCATCCCCAAAATAAATGATTATGTCTTATGCTGCCTTGCCGTCTCCACCCAAAACATTCAGGTATAAGGATTAGCCATTCTGTTTGAGAAGCACATATCTAAAGTTTCAGATGTTGTAGATTGTATTGAAACTGCAAGACTTGGGGTGTCTGAGAAGGAGAGGAGGACATTCCACAGCTCTGACACATGACTCATGGCTGGTTGACTGAACATGACCTGTGGTTTACAGTGCACTGTCATCAGGTCTGATCCCAACAGGCTCAGAGACAGTTTCTATCTACAAGCCATAGGACTGCTGAACACTTCAACTGGACTGACCACCTGCTCTGACTCTCCACCCCTTAGCACACATCAGTCTCTTGCATTCACTCCACATTACTGGCCTGTTTGACAGAGTGAAAAGAAGGAAGCCTGTGTTAAATAATCCACTCCAAATCATCCATTCTGTTAGCAACAAGGCTGTTAACTAGTACTGCAAGACAACAAGGCAAAGATGTTAACTTTTTGGCCTAAATTAAAAACTACAGGTTTGGGTCAAATCCAATGTAATACAACACAGAGTGAAACCCTATGTATTGTCAAGTAATGTGGTGGCAGCATCATGTTATGGGTATGCTTGGCACCGGCAGGAACTGGGGAGTTTGTCTGGATTAAAATAAATATGAAAGGAGCAAAGCCCAGGTAAAATGTGAAAGCCTAAACAGTGTTGTGTACTTGACATTCATTCCACAATCTGTCATGGAGTGGACATCAAACACTACTCAGCTAACAGAAGAGTGGTAACACTGAAGAGTGAAAAGAACATTGCATCGTCATTCCAATGTTACAGATCAGTATATACTGAAGTAATCCAGGTTAAATCTCTTTATGGGTAAACAGAAGAGCAAAACGCCCACCTGGGATTGGAAAGGTAAAGGAGTAGAATTTAAAATACATTTGCTAAAGCAAATCTTTACATATAAAGCCCCAACTAGCCTATCTCCACCTCAAGAGTTCAGAGAGTAATTCATTTTGATTGACTTGTGTTTCTAAACTCTATAAAACCTCTCTGGAGAGTAAGAAAGGTATTGGATGAGTGATGCAGAATCACTTGGGTGAATTAAACACAGGCCAACTCCCAGCAGCAGCAGACAACTCACCTCAGAAGATATTTTCTGTCAGAGATGTAGAAGACACACACTAACAGAACAACCAATGTCACCTACAGTTCAGATGCTCCTGGCAACAATTACAGAGCGAAGCTCATTTCCCAACACTGTGGGAGAGGACGGGGTGGAGGTGACTGCAGTCAATACAAAGATCAACTGGTCGCATAGCAACGTACAAAGATGCTGTGAGACTTCATGCTGTCAACTGCTGAAGGGCAACTACTTTCACAAGTCATTTGATGTATGAAGTCGAGGATAGAGACTATTACAGACAGTAGACAGAGAAGAGTCTATTAGACAGTAGACAGAGAAGAGTCTATTAGACAGTAGACAGAGAAGAGTCTATTAGACAGTGGACAGAGAAGAGTCTATTAGACAGTAGACAGAGAAGAGTCTATTAGACAGTAGACAGAGAAGAGTATATTAGACAGTAGACAGAGAAGAGTCTATTAGACAGTAGATAGAGAAGAGTCTATTAGACAGTAGACAGAGAAGAGTCTATTAGACAGTAGACAGAGAAGAGTCTATTAGACAGTAGACAGAGAAGAGTCTATTAGACAGTAGACAGAGAAGGGTCTATTAGACAGTAGATAGAGAAGAGTCTATTAGACAGTAGACAGAGAAGAGTCTATTAGACAGTGGACAGAGAAGAGTCTATTAGACAGTAGATAGAGAAGAGTCTATTAGACAGTAGACAGAGAAGAGTCTATTAGACAGTAGACAGAGAAGGGTCTATTAGACAGTAGATAGAGAAGAGTCTATTAGACAGTAGACAGAGAAGAGTCTATTAGACAGTGGACAGAGAAGAGTCTATTAGACAGTAGACAGAGAAGAGTCTATTAGACAGTAGACAGAGAAGAGTCTATTAGACAGTAGACAGAGAAGGGTCTATTAGACAGTAGATAGAGAAGAGTCTATTAGACAGTGGACAGAGAAGAGTCTATTAGACAGTAGACAGAGAAGAGTCTATTAGACAGTAGATAGAGAAGAGTCTATTAGACAGTAGACAGAGAAGAGTCTATTAGACAGACAGAGAAGAGTCTATTAGACAGACAGAGAAGAGTCTATTAGACAGTAGACAGAGAAGAGTCTATTAGACAGTAGACAGAGAAGAGTCTATTAGACAGTAGATAGAGAAGAGTCTATTAGACAGTGGACAGAGAAGAGTCTATTAGACAGACAGAGAAGAGTCTATTAGACAGTAGACAGAGAAGAGTCTATTAGACAGTAGATAGAGAAGAGTCTATTAGACAGTGGACAGAGAAGAGTCTATTAGACAGTAGACAGAGAAGAGTATATTAGACAGTAGACAGAGAAGAGTCTATTAGACAGTAGACAGAGAAGAGTCTATTAGACAGTAGACAGAGAAGAGTCTATTAGACAGTAGACAGAGAAGAGTCTATTAGACAGTAGACAGAGAAGAGTCTATTAGACAGTAGACAGAGAAGGGTCTATTAGACAGTAGATAGAGAAGAGTCTATTAGACAGTGGACAGAGAAGAGTCTATTAGACAGTAGACAGAGAAGAGTCTATTAGACAGTAGATAGAGAAGAGTCTATTAGACAGTAGACAGAGAAGAGTCTATTAGACAGTAGATAGAGAAGAGTCTATTAGACAGTAGATAGAGAAGAGTCTATTAGACAGTAGACAGAGAAGAGTCTATTAGACAGTAGACAGAGAAGGGTCTATTAGACAGTAGATAGAGAAGAGTCTATTAGACAGTGGACAGAGAAGAGTCTATTAGACAGTAGACAGAGAATAGTCTATTAGACAGTGGACAGAGAAGAGTCTATTAGACAGTAGACAGAGAAGAGTCTATTAGACAGTAGACAGAAAAGAGTCTATTAGACAGTAGATAGAGAAGAGTCTATTAGACAGTAGATAGAGAAGAGTCTATTAGACAGAGAGAAGGGTCTATTAGACAGTAGACAGAGAAGAGTCTATTAGACAGTAGACAGAGAAGAGTCTATTAGACAGTAGACAGAGAAGAGTCTATTAGACAGTGGACAGAGAAGAGTCTATTAGACAGACAGAGAAGAGTCTATTAGACAGACAGAGAAGAGTCTATTAGACAGTAGACAGAGAAGAGTCTATTAGACAGTAGACAGAGAAGAGTCTATTAGACAGACAGAGAAGAGTCTATTAGACAGACAGAGAAGAGTCTATTAGACAGTAGACAGAGAAGAGTCTATTAGACAGTAGATAGAGAAGAGTCTATTAGACAGTAGATAGAGAAGAGTCTATTAGACAGTAGACAGAGAAGAGTATATTAGACAGTAGACAGAGAAGAGTCTATTAGACAGTAGATAGAGAAGAGTCTATTAGACAGTGGACAGAGAAGAGTCTATTAGACAGTAGACAGAGAAGAGTATATTAGACAGTAGACAGAGAAGAGTCTATTAGACAGTAGACAGAGAAGAGTCTATTAGACAGTAGACAGAGAAGAGTCTATTAGACAGTAGACAGAGAAGAGTCTATTAGACAGTAGACAGAGAAGAGTCTATTAGACAGTAGACAGAGAAGGGTCTATTAGACAGTAGATAGAGAAGAGTCTATTAGACAGTGGACAGAGAAGAGTCTATTAGACAGTAGACAGAGAAGAGTCTATTAGACAGTAGATAGAGAAGAGTCTATTAGACAGTAGACAGAGAAGAGTCTATTAGACAGTAGATAGAGAAGAGTCTATTAGACAGTAGATAGAGAAGAGTCTATTAGACAGAGAGAAGAGTCTATTAGACAGTAGATAGAGAAGAGTCTATTAGACAGTAGACAGAGAAGAGTCTATTAGACAGTAGACAGAGAAGGGTCTATTAGACAGTAGATAGAGAAGAGTCTATTAGACAGTGGACAGAGAAGAGTCTATTAGACAGTAGACAGAGAAGAGTCTATTAGACAGTGGACAGAGAAGAGTCTATTAGACAGTAGACAGAGAAGAGTCTATTAGACAGTAGACAGAAAAGAGTCTATTAGACAGTAGATAGAGAAGAGTCTATTAGACAGTAGATAGAGAAGAGTCTATTAGACAGAGAGAAGAGTCTATTAGACAGTAGACAGAGAAGAGTCTATTAGACAGTAGACAGAGAAGAGTCTATTAGACAGTAGACAGAGAAGAGTCTATTAGACAGTAGACAGAGAAGAGTATATTAGACAGCAGACAGAGAAGGGTCTATTAGACAGTAGATAGAGAAGAGTCTATTAGACAGTAGACAGAGAAGAGTCTATTAGACAGTAGACAGAGAAGAGTCTATTAGACAGTAGACAGAGAAGAGTCTATTAGACAGACAGAGAAGAGTCTATTAGACAGCAGACAGAGAAGAGTCTATTAGACAGAGAGAAGAGTCTATTAGACAGTAGATAGAGAAGAGTCTATTAGACAGCAGACAGAGAAGAGTCTATTAGACAGCAGACAGAGAAGAGTCTATTAGACAGTAGACAGAGAAGGGTCTATTAGACAGTAGATAGAGAAGAGTCTATTAGACAGTAGACAGAGAAGGGTCTATTAGACAGTAGACAGAGAAGAGTCTATTAGACAGTAGACAGAGAAGAGTCTATTAGACAGTAGACAGAGAAGAGTCTATTAGACAGTAGACAGAGAAGGGTCTATTAGACAGTAGACAGAGAAGAGTCTATTAGACAGTAGACAGAGAAGAGTCTATTAGACAGTAGACAGAGAAGAGTCTATTAGACAGTGGACAGAGAAGAGTCTATTAGACAGTGGACAGAGAAGAGTCTATTAGACAGTAGACAGAGAAGAGTCTATTAGACAGTAGACAGAGAAGAGTCTATTAAACAGTAGATAGAGAAGAGTCTATTAGACAGTAGACAGAGAAGAGTCTATTAGACAGTAGACAGAGAAGGGTCTATTAGACAGTAGATAGAGAAGAGTCTATTAGACAGTAGACAGAGAAGGGTCTATTAGACAGTAGACAGAGAAGAGTCTATTAGACAGTGGACAGAGAAGAGTCTATTAGACAGTAGACAGAGAAGAGTCTATTAGACAGTAGACAGAGAAGAGTCTATTAGACAGTAGATAGAGAAGAGTCTATTAGACAGTAGATAGAGAAGAGTCTATTAGACAGAGAGAAGAGTCTATTAGACAGTAGACAGAGAAGAGTCTATTAGACAGTAGACAGAGAAGAGTCTATTAGACAGTAGATAGAGAAGAGTCTATTAGACAGAGAGAAGAGTCTATTAGACAGTAGACAGAGAAGAGTCTATTAGACAGTAGATAGAGAAGAGTCTATTAGACAGTAGACAGAGAAGAGTCTATTAGACAGTAGATAGAGAAGAGTCTATTAGACAGTAGATAGAGAAGAGTCTATTAGACAGAGAGAAGAGTCTATTAGACAGTAGACAGAGAAGAGTCTATTAGACAGTAGACAGAGAAGAGTCTATTAGACAGTAGATAGAGAAGAGTCTATTAGACAGAGAGAAGGGTCTATTAGACAGTAGACAGAGAAGAGTCTATTAGACAGTAGACAGAGAAGAGTCTATTAGACAGTAGACAGAGAAGAGTCTATTAGACAGTAGACAGAGAAGAGTCTATTAGACAGTAGACAGAGAAGGGTCTATTAGACAGTAGATAGAGAAGAGTCTATTAGACAGTAGACAGAGAAGAGTCTATTAGACAGTGGACAGAGAAGAGTCTATTAGACAGTAGACAGAGAAGAGTCTATTAGACAGTAGACAGAGAAGAGTCTATTAGACAGTAGACAGAGAAGAGTCTATTAGACAGTGGACAGAGAAGAGTCTATTAGACAGTAGACAGAGAAGAGTCTATTAGACAGTAGACAGAGAAGAGTCTATTAGACAGTAGACAGAGAAGAGTCTATTAGACAGTAGACAGAGAAGAGTCTATTAGACAGTAGACAGAGAAGAGTCTATTAGACAGTGGACAGAGAAGAGTCTATTAGACAGTAGACAGAGAAGAGTCTATTAGACAGTAGACAGAGAAGAGTATATTAGACAGTAGACAGAGAAGAGTCTATTAGACAGTAGATAGAGAAGAGTCTATTAGACAGTAGACAGAGAAGAGTCTATTAGACAGTAGACAGAGAAGAGTCTATTAGACAGTAGACAGAGAAGAGTCTATTAGACAGTAGACAGAGAAGGGTCTATTAGACAGTAGATAGAGAAGAGTCTATTAGACAGTAGACAGAGAAGAGTCTATTAGACAGTGGACAGAGAAGAGTCTATTAGACAGTAGATAGATAAGAGTCTATTAGACAGTAGACAGAGAAGAGTCTATTAGACAGTAGACAGAGAAGGGTCTATTAGACAGTAGATAGAGAAGAGTCTATTAGACAGTAGACAGAGAAGAGTCTATTAGACAGTGGACAGAGAAGAGTCTATTAGACAGTAGACAGAGAAGAGTCTATTAGACAGTAGACAGAGAAGAGTCTATTAGACAGTAGACAGAGAAGAGTCTATTAGACAGTAGACAGAGAAGGGTCTATTAGACAGTAGATAGAGAAGAGTCTATTAGACAGTGGACAGAGAAGAGTCTATTAGACAGTAGACAGAGAAGAGTCTATTAGACAGTAGATAGAGAAGAGTCTATTAGACAGTAGACAGAGAAGAGTCTATTAGACAGACAGAGAAGAGTCTATTAGACAGACAGAGAAGAGTCTATTAGACAGTAGACAGAGAAGAGTCTATTAGACAGTAGACAGAGAAGAGTCTATTAGACAGTAGATAGAGAAGAGTCTATTAGACAGTGGACAGAGAAGAGTCTATTAGACAGACAGAGAAGAGTCTATTAGACAGTAGACAGAGAAGAGTCTATTAGACAGTAGATAGAGAAGAGTCTATTAGACAGTGGACAGAGAAGAGTCTATTAGACAGTAGACAGAGAAGAGTATATTAGACAGTAGACAGAGAAGAGTCTATTAGACAGTAGACAGAGAAGAGTCTATTAGACAGTAGACAGAGAAGAGTCTATTAGACAGTAGACAGAGAAGAGTCTATTAGACAGTAGACAGAGAAGGGTCTATTAGACAGTAGATAGAGAAGAGTCTATTAGACAGTGGACAGAGAAGAGTCTATTAGACAGTAGACAGAGAAGAGTCTATTAGACAGTAGATAGAGAAGAGTCTATTAGACAGTAGACAGAGAAGAGTCTATTAGACAGTAGATAGAGAAGAGTCTATTAGACAGTAGATAGAGAAGAGTCTATTAGACAGTAGACAGAGAAGAGTCTATTAGACAGTAGACAGAGAAGGGTCTATTAGACAGTAGACAGAGAAGAGTCTATTAGACAGTAGACAGAGAAGAGTCTATTAGACAGTGGACAGAGAAGAGTCTATTAGACAGACAGAGAAGAGTCTATTAGACAGACAGAGAAGAGTCTATTAGACAGTAGACAGAGAAGAGTCTATTAGACAGTAGACAGAGAAGAGTCTATTAGACAGTAGATAGAGAAGAGTCTATTAGACAGTGGACAGAGAAGAGTCTATTAGACAGTAGACAGAGAAGAGTATATTAGACAGTAGACAGAGAAGAGTCTATTAGACAGTAGACAGAGAAGAGTCTATTAGACAGTAGACAGAGAAGAGTCTATTAGACAGTAGACAGAGAAGAGTCTATTAGACAGTAGACAGAGAAGGGTCTATTAGACAGTAGATAGAGAAGAGTCTATTAGACAGTAGACAGAGAAGAGTCTATTAGACAGTGGACAGAGAAGAGTCTATTAGACAGTAGATAGATAAGAGTCTATTAGACAGTAGACAGAGAAGAGTCTATTAGACAGTAGACAGAGAAGGGTCTATTAGACAGTAGATAGAGAAGAGTCTATTAGACAGTAGACAGAGAAGAGTCTATTAGACAGTGGACAGAGAAGAGTCTATTAGACAGTAGACAGAGAAGAGTCTATTAGACAGTAGACAGAGAAGAGTCTATTAGACAGTAGACAGAGAAGAGTCTATTAGACAGTAGACAGAGAAGGGTCTATTAGACAGTAGATAGAGAAGAGTCTATTAGACAGTGGACAGAGAAGAGTCTATTAGACAGTAGACAGAGAAGAGTCTATTAGACAGTAGATAGAGAAGAGTCTATTAGACAGTAGACAGAGAAGAGTCTATTAGACAGACAGAGAAGAGTCTATTAGACAGACAGAGAAGAGTCTATTAGACAGTAGACAGAGAAGAGTCTATTAGACAGTAGACAGAGAAGAGTCTATTAGACAGTAGATAGAGAAGAGTCTATTAGACAGTGGACAGAGAAGAGTCTATTAGACAGACAGAGAAGAGTCTATTAGACAGTAGACAGAGAAGAGTCTATTAGACAGTAGATAGAGAAGAGTCTATTAGACAGTGGACAGAGAAGAGTCTATTAGACAGTAGACAGAGAAGAGTATATTAGACAGTAGACAGAGAAGAGTCTATTAGACAGTAGACAGAGAAGAGTCTATTAGACAGTAGACAGAGAAGAGTCTATTAGACAGTAGACAGAGAAGAGTCTATTAGACAGTAGACAGAGAAGGGTCTATTAGACAGTAGATAGAGAAGAGTCTATTAGACAGTGGACAGAGAAGAGTCTATTAGACAGTAGACAGAGAAGAGTCTATTAGACAGTAGATAGAGAAGAGTCTATTAGACAGTAGACAGAGAAGAGTCTATTAGACAGTAGATAGAGAAGAGTCTATTAGACAGTAGATAGAGAAGAGTCTATTAGACAGTAGACAGAGAAGAGTCTATTAGACAGTAGACAGAGAAGGGTCTATTAGACAGTAGACAGAGAAGAGTCTATTAGACAGTAGACAGAGAAGAGTCTATTAGACAGTGGACAGAGAAGAGTCTATTAGACAGACAGAGAAGAGTCTATTAGACAGACAGAGAAGAGTCTATTAGACAGTAGACAGAGAAGAGTCTATTAGACAGTAGACAGAGAAGAGTCTATTAGACAGTAGATAGAGAAGAGTCTATTAGACAGTGGACAGAGAAGAGTCTATTAGACAGTAGACAGAGAAGAGTATATTAGACAGTAGACAGAGAAGAGTCTATTAGACAGTAGACAGAGAAGAGTCTATTAGACAGTAGACAGAGAAGAGTCTATTAGACAGTAGACAGAGAAGAGTCTATTAGACAGTAGACAGAGAAGAGTCTATTAGACAGTAGACAGAGAAGGGTCTATTAGACAGTAGATAGAGAAGAGTCTATTAGACAGTGGACAGAGAAGAGTCTATTAGACAGTAGACAGAGAAGAGTCTATTAGACAGTAGATAGAGAAGAGTCTATTAGACAGTAGACAGAGAAGAGTCTATTAGACAGTAGATAGAGAAGAGTCTATTAGACAGTAGATAGAGAAGAGTCTATTAGACAGAGAGAAGAGTCTATTAGACAGTAGATAGAGAAGAGTCTATTAGACAGTAGACAGAGAAGAGTCTATTAGACAGTAGACAGAGAAGGGTCTATTAGACAGTAGATAGAGAAGAGTCTATTAGACAGTGGACAGAGAAGAGTCTATTAGACAGTAGACAGAGAAGAGTCTATTAGACAGTGGACAGAGAAGAGTCTATTAGACAGTAGACAGAGAAGAGTCTATTAGACAGTAGACAGAAAAGAGTCTATTAGACAGTAGATAGAGAAGAGTCTATTAGACAGTAGATAGAGAAGAGTCTATTAGACAGAGAGAAGAGTCTATTAGACAGTAGACAGAGAAGAGTCTATTAGACAGTAGACAGAGAAGAGTCTATTAGACAGTAGACAGAGAAGAGTCTATTAGACAGTAGACAGAGAAGAGTCTATTAGACAGCAGACAGAGAAGGGTCTATTAGACAGTAGATAGAGAAGAGTCTATTAGACAGTAGACAGAGAAGAGTCTATTAGACAGTAGACAGAGAAGAGTCTATTAGACAGTAGACAGAGAAGAGTCTATTAGACAGACAGAGAAGAGTCTATTAGACAGCAGACAGAGAAGAGTCTATTAGACAGAGAGAAGAGTCTATTAGACAGTAGATAGAGAAGAGTCTATTAGACAGCAGACAGAGAAGAGTCTATTAGACAGCAGACAGAGAAGAGTCTATTAGACAGTAGACAGAGAAGGGTCTATTAGACAGTAGATAGAGAATAGTCTATTAGACAGTAGACAGAGAAGGGTCTATTAGACAGTAGACAGAGAAGAGTCTATTAGACAGTAGACAGAGAAGAGTCTATTAGACAGTAGACAGAGAAGAGTCTATTAGACAGTAGACAGAGAAGGGTCTATTAGACAGTAGACAGAGAAGAGTCTATTAGACAGTAGACAGAGAAGAGTCTATTAGACAGTAGACAGAGAAGAGTCTATTAGACAGTGGACAGAGAAGAGTCTATTAGACAGTGGACAGAGAAGAGTCTATTAGACAGTAGACAGAGAAGAGTCTATTAGACAGTAGACAGAGAAGAGTCTATTAGACAGTAGACAGAGAAGAGTCTATTAGACAGTAGATAGAGAAGAGTCTATTAGACAGTAGACAGAGAAGAGTCTATTAGACAGTAGACAGAGAAGAGTCTATTAAACAGTAGATAGAGAAGAGTCTATTAGACAGTAGACAGAGAAGAGTCTATTAGACAGTAGACAGAGAAGGGTCTATTAGACAGTAGATAGAGAAGAGTCTATTAGACAGTAGACAGAGAAGGGTCTATTAGACAGTAGACAGAGAAGAGTCTATTAGACAGTGGACAGAGAAGAGTCTATTAGACAGTAGACAGAGAAGAGTCTATTAGACAGTAGACAGAGAAGAGTCTATTAGACAGTAGATAGAGAAGAGTCTATTAGACAGTAGATAGAGAAGAGTCTATTAGACAGAGAGAAGAGTCTATTAGACAGTAGACAGAGAAGAGTCTATTAGACAGTAGACAGAGAAGAGTCTATTAGACAGTAGATAGAGAAGAGTCTATTAGACAGAGAGAAGAGTCTATTAGACAGTAGACAGAGAAGAGTCTATTAGACAGTAGATAGAGAAGAGTCTATTAGACAGTAGACAGAGAAGAGTCTATTAGACAGTAGATAGAGAAGAGTCTATTAGACAGTAGATAGAGAAGAGTCTATTAGACAGAGAGAAGAGTCTATTAGACAGTAGACAGAGAAGAGTCTATTAGACAGTAGACAGAGAAGAGTCTATTAGACAGTAGATAGAGAAGAGTCTATTAGACAGAGAGAAGGGTCTATTAGACAGTAGACAGAGAAGAGTCTATTAGACAGTAGACAGAGAAGAGTCTATTAGACAGTAGACAGAGAAGAGTCTATTAGACAGTAGATAGAGAAGAGTCTATTAGACAGTAGATAGAGAAGAGTCTATTAGACAGAGAGAAGAGTCTATTAGACAGTAGACAGAGAAGAGTCTATTAGACAGTAGACAGAGAAGAGTCTATTAGACAGTAGACAGAGAAGGGTCTATTAGACAGTAGACAGAGAAGAGTCTATTAGACAGTAGATAGAGAAGAGTCTATTAGACAGTAGACAGAGAAGGGTCTATTAGACAGTAGACAGAGAAGAGTCTATTAGACAGTAGACAGAGAAGAGTCTATTAGACAGTAGACAGAGAAGAGTCTATTAGACAGCAGACAGAGAAGGGTCTATTAGACAGTAGATAGAGAAGAGTCTATTAGACAGTAGACAGAGAAGGGTCTATTAGACAGTAGACAGAGAAGAGTCTATTAGACAGTAGACAGAGAAGAGTCTATTAGACAGACAGAGAAGAGTCTATTAGACAGCAGACAGAGAAGAGTCTATTAGACAGAGAGAAGAGTCTATTAGACAGTAGATAGAGAAGAGTCTATTAGACAGCAGACAGAGAAGAGTCTATTAGACAGCAGACTGAGAAGAGTCTATTAGACAGCAGACAGAGAAGAGTCTATTAGACAGCAGACAGAGAAGAGTCTATTAGACAGAGAGAAGAGTCTATTAGACAGTAGACAGAGAAGAGTCTATTAGACAGCAGACAGAGAAGAGTCTATTAGACAGTAGATAGAGAAGAGTCTATTAGACAGTAGACAGAGAAGAGTCTATTAGACAGTAGACAGAGAAGAGTCTATTAGACAGTAGACAGAGAAGAGTCTATTAGACAGTAGACAGAGAAGAGTCTATTAGACAGTGGACAGAGAAGAGTCTATTAGACAGTAGACAGAGAAGAGTCTATTAGACAGTAGACAGAGAAGAGTCTATTAGACAGAGAGAAGAGTCTATTAGACAGTAGACAGAGAAGAGTCTATTAGACAGTAGACAGAGAAGAGTCTATTAGACAGTAGACAGAGAAGAGTCTATTAGACAGTAGACAGAGAAGAGTCTATTAGACAGTAGACAGAGAAGAGTCTATTAGACAGTAGACAGAGAAGAGTCTATTAGACAGTGGACAGAGAAGAGTCTATTAGACAGTAGACAGAGAAGAGTCTATTAGACAGTGGACAGAGAAGAGTCTATTAGACAGTAGACAGAGAAGAGTCTATTAGACAGTAGACAGAGAAGAGTCTATTAGACAGTAGATAGAGAAGAGTCTATTAGACAGTAGACAGAGAAGAGTCTATTAGACAGCAGACAGAGAAGAGTCTATTAGACAGAAGAGTCTTCAATCACACAAGATGAACATCTCTGATTTGGTTTATTCTCCATCTGAGTGTGCCTGCTCTGTAATGCTCTCTCTTCATAACTGCCTTATAATCCCAATCTACTGAGTAAAGGAGAGCATTCATTCATGTGGATAGAGAGTTGGACTGTCACACTTATCCTGGCCCCATTAATGTCTTCCTTTGCATTGTACCATGCTGACGAGAACAGTAAAGAAGACAAGGTTTGACTAGAATAGATGCTGCAATGAGATCCCGCTAAAGCACGCAGATGTCCTGTAGGGTGATTCTGCTGTGGACAGTCCAGTCTAACTCTCTGGTGGGACCAAAGCACAGAAGTTGAGGTAGAGTCCTGTATCTACAGTAAAAGGATCAGGAAAGGAGAGACTTTACTGGTTCACCCTGGGTAGTGTCTCCTCTATAGGCTAAAATCACAGAAGAGACACATTACCAGTCAAAAGTTTGGACACACCTACTAATTCAAGGGTTTTTCTTAATTTTTACTATTTTCTATATTGTAGAATAAAAGTGAAGACATCAAAACTATGAAATAACACATATGGAATCATTTAGTAACCCAAAAAAAAGTTGAACAAATTGAGATTCTTCAAAGTAGCCACCCTTTGCCTTGATGACAGCTTTGCACACTCTTGGTATTCTCTCAACCAGCTTCATGAGGTAGTCACCTGGAATGGATTTCAATTAACAGGTGTGCCTTCTTAAAAGTTAATTTGTGGAATTTATTTCCTTCTTAATGCTTTTGAACCATTCAGTTGTGTTGTGACAAGGTATGGGTGGTATACAGAAGATAGCCCTATTTGGTAAAAGACCAAGTCCATATTATGGCAAGAACATCTCAAATAAGCAAAGAGAAACGACAGTCCATCATTACTTTAAGACATGAAGGTCAGTCAATACGGAAAATGTCAAGAACTTTCAAAGTTTATTTAAGTGCAGTGCCAAAAACCATCAAGCGCTATGATGAAACTGGCTCTCATGAGGACCGCCACAGGAAAAGAAGACCCAGAGTTACCTCTGCTGCACAGGATAAGTTCATTAGAGTTACCAGCCTCAGATATCGGCAATTAACTGCACCTCAGATTGCAGCCCAAATAAATGCTTCAAGTAACAGACATCTCAACATCAACTGTTCAGAGGAGACTGCATGATTCAGGCCTTCATGGTCGAATTGCTGCAAAGAAACCACTACTAAAGGACACCAATAAGAAGAAGAGACTTGCTTGGGCCAAGAAACACGAGCAATGAATATTAGACCAGTGGAAATCTGTCCTTTGGTCTGAGTCCAAATGTGAGAATTTTGGTTCCAACCGCCGTGTCTTTGTGAGACGCAGAGTAGGTGAACGGATGATCTCCGCATGTGTGGTTCCCACCGTGAAGCATGGAGGAGGAGGTGTGATGGTGCTTTGCTGGTGACACTGTCTGTGATTTATTTAGAATTCAAGGCACACTTAACCAGCATGGCTACCACAGCATTCTGCAGTGATACGCAGCATTCTCCTCAGTTCTTCAGCCCCAGAACAGCCAGCTCACCAGGACACTGTTATATAGTTCCTCTAGCGCCTCAGTTCTTCAGCCCCAGAACAGCCAGCTCACCGGGAGGCTGTCAGATATTTCCATAAGCACCATCAAACATCTCCATATCCACATCTGCTTCCACGTTTATACCCAATGTTTGAGCTCACGTTTCATGTATGTTGTGAGTGTGAAGAGTCTTTTATATCCCCACTGACTCACTATTCCACTGCTGTTGAGAGGGAGGCTAATTACAGGAGCATGGAAGTCCAGCTGGTGTGTGTCTGCCATCCTAGTGGAATGTTGAAACATAAAATGCTGCTGGTTTATAGTGCCTGTATGGGTAATCTGGTATGACTATGCTACTGTTACTGGTTTATAGTGTCTGTATGGGTAATCTGGTATGACTATGTTACTGGTTTATAGTGTCTGTATGGGTAATCTGGTATGACTATACTACTGCTACTGGTTTATAGTGTCTGTATGGGTAATCTGGTATGACTATGTTACTGGTTTATAGTGTCTGTATGGGTAATCTGGTATGACTATGTTACTGGTTTATAGTGTCTGTATGGGTAATCTGGTATGACTATACTACTGCTACAGGTTTATAGTGTCTGTGTGGGTAATCTGGTATGACTATGTTACTGGTTTATAGTGTCTGTATGGGTAATCTGGTATGACTATACTACTGGTTTATAGTGTCTGTATGGGTAATCTGGTATGACTATGTTACTGGTTTATAGTGTCTGTATGGGTAATCTGGTATGACTATACTACTGGTTTATAGTGTCTGTATGGGTAATCTGGTATGACTATACTACTGCTACTGGTTTATAGTGTCTGTATGGGTAATCTGGTATGACTATGTTACTGGTTTATAGTGTCTGTATGGGTAATCTGGTATGACTATACTACTGCTACTGGTTTATAGTGTCTGTATGGGTAATCTGGTATGACTATACTACTGCTACTGGTTTATAGTGTCTGTATGGGTAATCTGGTATGACTATACTACTGCTACTGGTTTATAGTGTCTGTATGGGTAATCTGGTATGACTATGCTACTGCTACTGGTTTATAGTGTCTGTATGGGTAATCTGGTATGACTATACTACTGCTACTGGTTTATAGTGTCTGTATGGGTAATCTGGTATGACTACTACTGCTACTGGTTTATAGTGTCTGTATGGGTAATCTGGTATGACTATACTACTGCTACTGGTTTATAGTGTCTGTATGGGTAATCTGGTATGACTATGTTACTGGTTTATAGTGTCTGTATGGGTAATCTGGTATGACTATGTTACTGGTTTATAGTGTCTGTATGGGTAATCTGGTATGACTATACTACTGCTACTGGTTTATAGTGTCTGTATGGGTAATCTGGTATGACTATGTTACTGGTTTATAGTGTCTGTATGGGTAATCTGGTATGACTATACTACTGCTACTGGTTTATAGTGTCTGTATGGGTAATCTGGTATGACTATACTACTGCTACTGGTTTATAGTGTCTGTATGGGTAATCTGGTATGACTATGCTACTGCTACTGGTTTATAGTGTCTGTATGGGTAATCTGGTATGACTAAACTACTGCTACTGGTTTATAGTGTCTGTATGGGTAATCTGGTATGACTATACTACTGTTACTGGTTTATAGTGTCTGTATGGGTAATCTGGTATGACTATGCTACTGCTGCTGCTTGCTTTCATTTGCAGTCATCTGACCTTGATACTGTACTGAACATGCTTGACTGAAGATTCCCCAAAATGAATATTGCACTGTGATCATCCGATCCTGCACAGTGACAGGCTGCCACAGCAGAACTAAAATAATATAATGCTGAGTTTAGACAGAGATGTACAGTCAAATTATATTAGCTTTAAAACAACCACTGACCTAGAAAGGTAGAAACCATTTCATTATGATTCACGGGAATACTGAGGTTTTATGGTTAAAGCTTCTCTGAATTCTTCAGTAGTGGCCCTTGTGAGAGTGACCACTATGGAAAGCAGTGGTCACTGTGTGAGTGTGGAAACTGGAGGGAAAATCCTGTTGCGTCAATGGTTCCTGTTTGTTCAGAGTCTGTTACTGGTTTATAGTGTCTGTATGGGTAATCTGGTATGACTATACTACTGCTACTGGTTTATAGTGTCTGTATGGGTAATCTGGTATGACTATACTACTGCTACTGGTTTATAGTGTCTGTATGGGTAATCTGGTATGACTATACTACTGCTACTGGTTTATAGTGTCTGTATGGGTAATCTGGTATGACTATACTACTGGTTTATAGTGTCTGTATGGGTCATCTGGTATGACTATACTACTGCTACTGGTTTATAGTGTCTGTATGGGTAATCTGGTATGACTATACTACTGCTACTGGTTTATAGTGTCTGTATGGGTAATCTGGTATGACTATACTACTGCTACTGGTTTATAGTGTCTGTATGGGTAATCTGGTATGACTATGTTACTGGTTTATAGTGTCTGTATGGGTAATCTGGTATGACTATGTTACTGGTTTATAGTGTATGTATGGGTAATCTGGTATGACTATACTACTGGTTTATAGTGTCTGTATGGGTAATCTGGTATGACTATACTACTGCTACTGGTTTATAGTGTCTGTATGGGTAATCTGGTATGACTATGTTACTGGTTTATAGTGTCTGTATGGGTAATCTGGTATGACTACTACTGCTACTGGTTTATAGTGTCTGTATGGGTAATCTGGTATGACTATGCTACTGCTACTGGTTTATAGTGTCTGTATGGGTAATCTGGTATGACTATGTTACTGGTTTATAGTGTCTGTATGGGTAATCTGGTATGACTATACTACTGCTACTGGTTTATAGTGTCTGTATGGGTAATCTGGTATGACTATGTTACTGGTTTATAGTGTCTGTATGGGTAATCTGGTATGACTATACTACTGCTACTGGTTTATAGTGTCTGTATGGGTAATCTGGTATGACTATGTTACTGGTTTATAGTGTCTGTATGGGTAATCTGGTATGACTACTACTGCTACTGGTTTATAGTGTCTGTATGGGTAATCTGGTATGACTATACTACTGGTTTATAGTGTCTGTATGGGTAATCTGGTATGACTATACTACTGCTACTGGTTTATAGTGTCTGTATGGGTAATCTGGTATGACTATACTACTGCTACTGGTTTATAGTGTCTGTATGGGTAATCTGGTATGACTATACTACTGCTACTGGTTTATAGTAATCCTTCTACCCCCCCCAAAAAAAATTTGTAAAGTGGTTATCCCACTGGCTATAGGGTGAACGCACCAATTGGTGAGTCGCTCTGGATAAGAGCGTCTGCTAAATGACGTAAATGTGCCCCTGAGCAAGGCACTTAACCCTAATTGCTCCTGTAAGTCGCTCTGGATAAGAGCGTCTGCTAAATGACTAAAATGTAAATGTAAATGTATGGGTAATCTGGTATGACTATGTTACTGGTTTATAGTGTCTGTATGGGTAATCTGGTATGACTACTACTGCTACTGGTTTATAGTGTCTGTATGGGTAATCTGGTATGACTATGTTACTGGTTTATAGTGTATGTATGGGTAATCTGGTATGACTATACTACTGCTACTGGTTTATAGTGTCTGTATGGGTAATCTGGTATGACTATACTACTGGTTTATAGTGTCTGTATGGGTAATCTGGTATGACTATACTACTGCTACTGGTTTATAGTGTCTGTATGGGTAATCTGGTATGACTATGTTACTGGTTTATAGTGTCTGTATGGGTAATCTGGTATGACTATGTTACTGGTTTATAGTGTCTGTATGGGTAATCTGGTATGACTATACTACTGCTACTGGTTTATAGTGTCTGTATGGGTAATCTGGTATGACTATGTTACTGGTTTATAGTGTCTGTATGGGTAATCTGTTATGACTAATACTGCTACTGGTTTATAGTGTCTGTATGGGTAATCTGGTATGACTATACTACTGCTACTGGTTTATAGTGTCTGTATGGGTAATCTGGTATGACTATACTACTGCTACTGGTTTATAGTGTCTGTATGGGTAATCTGGTATGACTATGTTACTGGTTTATAGTGTATGTATGGGTAATCTGGTATGACTATACTACTGGTTTATAGTGTCTGTATGGGTAATCTGGTATGACTATACTACTGCTACTGGTTTATAGTGTCTGTATGGGTAATCTGGTATGACTATGTTACTGGTTTATAGTGTCTGTATGGGTAATCTGGTATGACTACTACTGCTACTGGTTTATAGTGTCTGTATGGGTAATCTGGTATGACTATGCTACTGTTACTGGTTTATAGTGTCTGTATGGGTAATCTGGTATGACTATGTTACTGGTTTATAGTGTCTGTATGGGTAATCTGGTATGACTATACTACTGCTACTGGTTTATTGTGTCTGTATGGGTAATCTGGTATGACTATACTACTGCTACTGGTTTATAGTGTCTGTATGGGTAATCTGGTATGACTATACTACTGGTTTATAGTGTCTGTATGGGTAATCTGGTATGACTATGTTACTGGTTTATAGTGTCTGTATGGGTAATCTGGTATGACTATGTTACTGGTTTATAGTGTCTGTATGGGTAATCTGGTATGACTACTACTGCTACTGGTTTATAGTGTCTGTATGGGTAATCTGGTATGACTATACTACTGCTACTGGTTTATATTGTCTGTATGGGTAATCTGGTATGACTACTACTGCTACTGGTTTATAGTGTCTGTATGGGTAATCTGGTATGACTACTACTGCTACTGGTTTATAGTGTCTGTATGGGTAATCTGGTATGACTATACTACTGGTTTATAGTGTCTGTATGGGTAATCTGGTATGACTATGTTACTGGTTTATAGTGTCTGTATGGGTAATCTGGTATGACTATACTACTGCTACTGGTTTATAGTGTCTGTATGGGTAATCTGGTATGACTATGTTACTGGTTTATAGTGTCTGTATGGGTAATCTGGTATGACTATGTTACTGGTTTATAGTGTCTGTATGGGTAATCTGGTATGACTATACTACTGGTTTATAGTGTCTGTATGGGTAATCTGGTATGACTATACTACTGCTGCTGGTTTATAGTGTCTGTATGGGTAATCTGGTATGACTACTACTGCTACTGGTTTATAGTGTCTGTATGGGTAATCTGGTATGACTATACTACTGGTTTATAGTGTCTGTATGGGTAATCTGGTATGACTACTACTGCTACTGGTTTATAGTGTCTGTATGGGTAATCTGGTATGACTATGTTACTGGTTTATAGTGTCTGTATGGGTAATCTGGTATGACTATACTACTGCTACTGGTTTATAGTGTCTGTATGGGTAATCTGGTATGACTATGTTACTGGTTTATAGTGTCTGTATGGGTAATCTGGTATGACTATGTTACTGGTTTATAGTGTCTGTATGGGTAATCTGGTATGACTATACTACTGCTACTGGTTTATAGTGTCTGTATGGGTAATCTGGTATGACTATACTACTGCTACTGGTTTATAGTGTCTGTATGGGTAATCTGGTATGACTATACTACTGCTACTGGTTTATAGTGTCTGTATGGGTAATCTGGTATGACTAAACTACTGCTACTGGTTTATAGTGTCTGTATGGGTAATCTGGTATGACTATACTACTGCTACTGGTTTATAGTGTCTGTATGGGTAATCTGGTATGACTATACTACTGCTACTGGTTTATAGTGTCTGTATGGGTAATCTGGTATGACTATACTACTGCTACTGGTTTATAGTGTCTGTATGGGTAATCTGGTATGACTATACTACTGCTACTGGTTTATAGTGTCTGTATGGGTAATCTGGTATGACTATGCTACTGCTACTGGTTTATAGTGTCTGTATGGGTAATCTGGTATGACTATGCTACTGCTGCTGCTTGCTTTCATTTGCAGTCATCTGACCTTGATACTGTACTGAACATGCTTGACTGAAGATTCCCCAAAATGAATATTGCACTGTGATCATCCGATCCTGCACAGTGACAGGCTGCCACAGCAGAACTAAAATAATATAATGCTGAGTTTAGACAGAGATGTACAGTCAAATTATATTAGCTTTAAAACAACCACTGACCTAGAAAGGTAGAAACCATTTCATTATGATTCACGGGAATACTGAGGTTTTATGGTTAAAGCTTCTCTGAATTCTTCAGTAGTGGCCCTTGTGAGAGTGACCACTATGGAAAGCAGTGGTCACTGTGTGAGTGTGGAAACTGGAGGGAAAATCCTGTTGCGTCAATGGTTCCTGTTTGTTCAGAGTCTGTTACTGGTTTATAGTGTCTGTATGGGTAATCTGGTATGACTATACTACTGCTACTGGTTTATAGTGTCTGTATGGGTAATCTGGTATGACTAAACTACTGCTATTGGTTTATAGTGTCTGTACGGGTAATCTGGTATGACTATGTTACTGGTTTATAGTGTCTGTATGGGTAATCTGGTATGACTATACTACTGCTACTGGTTTATAGTGTCTGTATGGGTAATCTGGTATGACTATGTTACTGGTTTATAGTGTCTGTATGGGTAATCTGGTATGACTATGTTACTGGTTTATAGTGTATGTATGGGTAATCTGGTATGACTATGTTACTGGTTTATAGTGTCTGTATGGGTAATCTGGTATGACTATACTACTGCTACTGGTTTATAGTGTCTGTATGGGTAATCTGGTATGACTATGTTACTGGTTTATAGTGTCTGTATGGGTAATCTGGTATGACTATACTACTGCTATTGGTTTATAGTGTCTGTACGGGTAATCTGGTATGACTATGTTACTGGTTTATAGTGTCTGTATGGGTAATCTGGTATGACTAAACTACTGCTATTGGTTTATAGTGTCTGTACGGGTAATCTGGTATGACTATGTTACTGGTTTATAGTGTCTGTATGGGTAATCTGGTATGACTATGTTACTGGTTTATAGTGTCTGTATGGGTAATCTGGTATGACTATGTTACTGGTTTATAGTGTCTGTATGGGTAATCTGGTATGACTATACTACTGCTACTGGTTTATAGTGTCTGTATGGGTAATCTGGTATGACTATGTTACTGGTTTATAGTGTCTGTATGGGTAATCTGGTATGACTATGTTACTGGTTTATAGTGTCTGTATGGGTAATCTGGTATGACTATACTACTGGTTTATAGTGTCTGTATGGGTAATCTGGTATGACTATGTTACTGGTTTATAGTGTCTGTATGGGTAATCTGGTATGACTATACTACTGCTACTGGTTTATAGTGTCTGTATGGGTAATCTGGTATGACTATGTTACTGGTTTATAGTGTCTGTATGGGTAATCTGGTATAACTATGTTACTGGTTTATAGTGTCTGTATGGGTAATCTGGTATGACTATGTTACTGGTTTATAGTGTCTGTATGGGTAATCTGGTATGACTATACTACTGCTACTGGTTTATAGTGTCTGTATGGGTAATCTGGTATGACTATACTACTGGTTTATAGTGTCTGTATGGGTAATCTGGTATGACTATACTACTGCTACTGGTTTATAGTGTCTGTATGGGTAATCTGGTATGACTATGTTACTGGTTTATAGTGTCTGTATGGGTAATCTGGTATGACTATGTTACTGGTTTATAGTGTCTGTATGGGTAATCTGGTATGACTATACTACTGCTACTGGTTTATAGTGTCTGTATGGGTAATCTGGTATGACTATGTTACTGGTTTATAGTGTCTGTATGGGTAATCTGGTATGACTACTACTGCTACTGGTTTATAGTGTCTGTATGGGTAATCTGGTATGACTATGTTACTGGTTTATAGTGTCTGTATGGGTAATCTGGTATGACTATACTACTGCTACTGGTTTATAGTGTCTGTATGGGTAATCTGGTATGACTATACTACTGCTACTGGTTTATAGTGTCTGTATGGGTAATCTGGTATGACTATACTACTGGTTTATAGTGTCTGTATGGGTAATCTGGTATGACTATACTACTGCTACTGGTTTATAGTGTCTGTATGGGTAATCTGGTATGACTATACTACTGGTTTATAGTGCCTGTATGGGTAATCTGGTATGACTATACTACTGCTACTGGTTTATAGTGTCTGTATGGGTAATCTGGTATGACTATACTACTGGTTTATAGTGTCTGTATGGGTAATCTGGTATGACTATACTACTGCTACTGGTTTATAGTGTCTGTATGGGTAATCTGGTATGACTACTACTGCTACTGGTTTATAGTGTCTGTATGGGTAATCTGGTATGACTATACTACTGCTACTGGTTTATAGTGTCTGTATGGGTAATCTGGTATGACTATACTACTGCTACTGGTTTATAGTGTCTGTATGGGTAATCTGGTATGACTATGTTACTGGTTTATAGTGTCTGTATGGGTAATCTGGTATGACTATACTACTGCTACTGGTTTATAGTGTCTGTATGGGTAATCTGGTATGACTATGTTACTGGTTTATAGTGTCTGTATGGGTAATCTGGTATGACTACTACTGCTACTGGTTTATAGTGTCTGTATGGGTAATCTGGTATGACTACTACTGCTACTGGTTTATAGTGTCTGTATGGGTAATCTGGTATGACTATACTACTGCTACTGGTTTATAGTGTCTGTATGGGTAATCTGGTATGACTATACTACTGCTACTGGTTTATAGTGTCTGTATGGGTAATCTGGTATGACTATACTACTGCTACTGGTTTATAGTGTCTGTATGGGTAATCTGGTATGACTATGCTACTGCTGCTGCTTGCTTTCATTTGCAGTCATCTGACCTTGATACTGTACTGAATATGCTTGACTGAAGATTCCCCAAAATGAATATTGCACTGTGATCATCCGATCCTGCACAGTGACAGGCTGCCACAGCAGAACTAAAATAATATAATGCTGAGTTTAGACAGAGATGTGCAGTCAAATTATATTAGCTTTAAAACTACCACTGACCTAAAAAGGTAGAAACCATTTCATTATGATTCACAGGAATACTGAGGTTTTATGGTTAAAGCTTCTCTGAATTCTTCAGTAGTGGCCCTTGTGAGAGTGACCACTATGGAAAGCAGTGGTCACTGTGTGAGTGTGGAAACTGGAGGGAAAATCCTGTTGCGTCAATGGTTCCTGTTTGTTCAGAGTCTGTTCTAATGGAAATGGAAATAGCTCCATATTTCACCTGGTAACAAACATTTCCTGTATGATGGAACATCCAGAACCAATCACAAATGAATTATTTCTGAGGGGAATCTCATGAGGCAGCTCAGGAAACAGAATGGTAATATTTTATTATCTGAGTCACAGTTCAATAACATGATAATGGCTAGGCTATCTGGCGTTAGTGAAATGAGAAGGGTCAATCATATATGAGAGAAAAAAAATGATTTAACAGTACAGATCAAAAGGTTTCACATAAATTTAGCGCCAACCAACAGAATACCAAGCAAATATGGAAAAATAACCTATATTCGACATGAATATTTCTTGCTGGTTCTAAGAATGTATTCCTGGTTCCTTCAAATGTAAGTCCAAATCACTACCATCAAAGAGATTCCCTTGACACTAGAGCTTCAATCCCCGGCTTCTGGTGCAGTGGAGGGGATCAAAGGAGATGAAAGGAGACTTCCTAAAACATTTAGAGCCACACAGAGATGAAAGGAGTCTCCACAGATTCATCATCACAACTCTACATGACAGGACCCTGGGTTAAATGATCTAATTACACAGAGAACTAGCCTAATTATCTCCAACTCTCTCTTTCTCTCTCCCTATTCAAATCAAATCACATTTTATTTGTCACATGCGCCGAATACAACAGGTGTAGACCTTACCGTGAAATTCTTACTTACAAACCCTTATCCAACAATGCAGTTAAATAAAATATTTACTAAATAAAATAAAAACTAACACAATAAAATAACAATAACAAGGTTATATACAGGGGGTACCGGTACCGAGTCAATGTGCGGAGGTATAGGTTCGTCGAAGTAATTGCAGTAATTTGTACATGTAGGATGGGGTAACGTGACTATGCATAGATAATGAACAGCGAGTAGCAGCAGTGTAAAAACAAAGGAGGGGGGGGGGGTCAATGTAAATAGTCCGGGTGGCCATATGATTAATTGTTCAGCAGTCTTATGGTTTGGGGGTAGAAGCTGTTAAGGAGCCTTTTGGACCTAGACTTGGCGCTCCAGTACCGTTTGCCGTGCGGTAGAAGAGAGAACAGTCTATGACTTGGGTAAAGCATCCCATTTCTCACTATTGACAACATACATGTAACTGGCAAAATAAAGGAAACACTTGAGTAAATGAGGGATACAAAGTATATTGAAAGCAGGTGCTTCCCCACTGGTGTGGTTCCTGAGTGAATTAAGTAATCAAAAACATCCCATCCTGCTTAGGGTCATGTAGAAAAATGCCCAGTTGCTCATTATGTTGTCTACCATGGCTAGAAGAAAAGATCTCAGTGACTTTGAAAGAAGTGTGTGTGTGTGTGTGTGTGTGTCTCAGTCACCAGATATTAAACTTACGGGAGATTCAGAAGCGGCGCCTGAGTTTTCCACCATCAACAAAACACAAAATGATGACTTTCTGGTGGAAGAACGGTACCGCACCCCTCCAATAGAGTTCCAGACAGTTGTAGAATCTATGCCAAGGTGCGTTGAAGCTGTTCTGGCGGCTCCAACGCCCTACTAGGTTGGTGTTTTCCTTTATTTTGGCAGTTACCTGTAAATTCTCCACCCATAGTATCGGTTACCAGGACAACCTACAAAGTGCTCTCCATAAACTAGGGTGAGTGAGTGACCTAACCTATAAAGAGTTCATTAAATGTGTGTGAAAATTGTACGTTTGATTGCCAGGGGCTCGTAAAGTCAAGACAACATAAAGACGTCAGATGTTTCTTCCTCAGTCAATACATCAAGATACATCGACCTAACAGGCCTCTCTCGGTCTCTTGGCCAAAAGGCAAATGGGGGGGGACATCAAAACGACAGGAGCATCCTGTTAAGTGAAAATTGGAAAAACACTAGGATGTGTCCCAAATGGCACCCTATTCCCTACATAGTGCACTACTTCTGACCAGGGCTCTATAGGGAATAGGGTGCCATTTGGGCAGATGAATCAGGAGTCCCTGAGCTGAGAGACTGATTCAGACAAGACCACGAGGAGAGGGGTGTTGTTGTTTCTGCTTCCTGAAAGAGATTTGTTCTACTGGATTTGTTCACATCAGAGAGAAGGAATGTGACTGTTCCCGGGCCAGACCGGTCACAGAGGGTGAGGGATAGAGATAGAGATAGAGATAGAGATAGAGATAGAGATAGAGATAGAGATAGAGATAGAGATAGAGATAGAGATAGAGATAGAGATAGAGATAGAGATAGAGATAGAGATAGAGATAGAGATAGAGATAGAGATAGAGATAGAGATAGAGATAGAGATAGAGATAGAGATAGAGATAGAGATAGAGATAGAGATAGAGATAGAGATGGTTTGAGAGGGACAGAGAGGACGACTGAGGTTAAAACCCTTCAACAAATGACCATCAGCCCCAGAGCCTAGCGATTCACAACAACCCTTTCAGAAGTCACCTCACGTTCTAAAGCAGTCGACAAACAAAACAAATCCTAATCCTTTATCAAACACAATTTTGATTTAGAAAACCACTCAGCAGATATTCCCTTTAATGTCAAAGTAACCATGCCGAACACCCTTGACAACAAGAGATAGTAGGCTAAATCTTAAATGGATGCTCTCTGATGATGGATTTATCATCATTCCATCAGATGAGAGCAGGCTGAGGCTGCGTCCCAAATGGCACCCTATTCACTATATAGGGCACTACTTTTCACCAGGGCCCTATATGACACTATATAGGGAATGGGATGCCGTTTGAAACACAGACTCAGTCAGATCAGATCCAATATCCCAAATGGCAGAGCAGAGCAGATAGAGGATAGAGATCTAATCTAGCAGAGCTGCAGGGGCAGCGGTCTGGTCCTCACTAGGATAATGACAGTATACACGCACGCACACGGTCAGGGCAGCTAGGGGGGGTGGTGGAGGGGTCAGGATGCAGGCAGGGTGATTACATCACAGAGGTCATCTCTAGGGTCAAGTGTGCTCAATGTGATTTTAACACTGAGGGCACTTCCCTGTCACCACCATCAGCCTGTTATTCTGGTCTCATTCTAACTCCCCAGAGAATTAGTGCCACACTCATCTCCTGCGTTTTAGTGCGCTCCACAGTAACCCATACCTAATTTCATCTGCAGTGTGGAGACTAAACTAGGATTTCATCTGCAGTGTGGAGACTAAACTAGGATTTCATCTGCAGTGTGGAGACTAAACTAGGATTTCATCTGCAGTGTGGAGACTAAACTAGGATTTCAGTGAACTGCCAGAATATGTATAAATACAGCCTCTGTCCCATCATTACCAAACCACACTAAGCCTAAAGTAAGTAATGCTTTCTCAGGGAGTTACACAGATTACGGGGTGTTTATGGGGAAGAGAGTGAAAATTGGCATTTATGCAAAGTAGACAGAATTACAGCAGAACACATTTTGAAGCACTTGACAAAACTGGGTTAGCTGTAAAGCAGAACGCTGAGAAGGGAATCCCTTGAATACAGTCTAGTGATCTGACAGGAACAGTCCACACTAGTGATCTGACAGGAACAGTCCGCACTAGTGATCTGACAGGAACAGTCCACACTAGTGATCTGACAGGAACAGTCCACACTAGTGATCTGACAGGAACAGTCCACACTAGTGATCTGACAGGAACAGTCCACACTAGTGATCTGACAGGAACAGTCCACACTAGTGATCTGACAGGAACAGTCCACACTAGTGATCTGACAGGAACAGTCCACACTAGTGATCTGACAGGAACAGTCCACTAGTGATCTGACAGGACTGGATATCTTCATTAGAGGAGATCATACACAGTATCATCTCAACAACAAGCCTATTTCTTCCAAACAACTTTTCCTTTCTCTTTTAAATTGGATCACATGAAGAAAAACAGATCAATGCAATTGTACTTAGTGGCAATAACTGTCAACATCTAAACTCTGAAGGAAGATTCAAGGTAGTAAAGGCTAAGCTGGAGTACAAGGCACATACGGTAAACCAAGGCAGAGAGGGTACTCAATGTAAGCACAAGGCAGAAAGGGTACTCAATGTAAGCACAAGGCAGAAAGGGTACTCAATGTAAGCACAAGGCAGAAAGGGTACTCAATGTAAGCACAAGGCAGAGAGGGTACTCAATGTAAGCACAAGGCAGAAAGGGTACTCAATGTAAGCACAAGGCAGAAAGGGTACTCAATGTAAGCACAAGGCAGAAAGGGTACTCAATGTAAGCACAAGGCAGAAAGGGTACTCAATGTAAGCACAAGGCAGAAAGGGTACTCAATGTAAGCACAAGGCAGAGAGGGTACTCAATGTAAGCACAAGGCAGAAAGGGTACTCAATGTAAGCACAAGGCAGAAAGGGTACTCAATGTAAGCACAAGGCAGAAAGGGTACTCAATGTAAGCACAAGGCAGAAAGGGTACTCAATGTAAGCACAAGGCAGAAAGGGTACTCAATGTAAGCACAAGGCAGAGAGGGTACTCAATGTAAGCACAAGGCACATATGATTACACAACCAACCGTGGGTCCAATATATTCCTGTCTACAACAACCCATAACTCTGAGCGGGCAGGCTGTTGGAAGCCAAGGATGTAGCACGCGTCTCCCTATCGCTCCTGAGTTAGTGACCAAATTTATATATTTAACTTTGCAAAACTGCATACATTTCTGTTTGCCCAGGCGTCTGAAGAGACCCATAAACAACTCAGTTCAAGTTTAATAAATTTAAATTCGTAATGACATCAACCCGACCAAAAACAGAGTCTGCAAGAGCAGGCCGCAACAAGCCTGCAACTTCTCCCGACTCACCCCCGCCACCGAACGCTACCAATGCCGGCCCCACGGAAACACTGACTGTGGAGATGCTACAATCCGTGATAGGCACCCTCAAAGCCGACATTTTCGGAAAAATTGACTGTCTCTCTACCAACCTCAGGTCAGAGATATCAACGATCAAAGACGAGCTTAAAAAATCTATCGAGAGTATACAGAATAAGCTCGACGCACATGGGGTGACTTTATCGGATTTGGAGCGAGGGGCTACAGACCACAGCACTCGCATTAGCGAGCTAGAGGCTAGCGTTGGCTCATTGACAACTAGGGTGGCATTCCTCGATAATAGATGCGAAGATATGGAAAGTAGAATGCGGAGGAACAACATTCGTCTACTGGGAATACCGGAGGGAGTGGAGGGCCCAAGACCCACGGAGTACATGGCCCAGCTACTTCAGGAGCTGCTCGGGCTAGAGGAGAAGCCATTGCTAGACCGGGCTCACCGCACTCTGCGTAGCCGACCCAGGGATGGAGAACCCCCACGACCATTTGTCATCAGGGTGCATTTCTTTCACGTCCGCAACGACATACTGAGAAGATCGGGAGAAGCATCCCCTCTTCTACATAAGGGTAAAAGAGTCTCGATATTTGCGGACTACACAACAGCTGTGGCTAAGAGGCGGGCTAGCTTTGGAGCTGTGAAACGCCAACTACACACCTGCCCGGGCGTGAAGTTCGGCCTCATCTACCCTGCGGTTTTGAGACTGACTTTACCGGACGGTTCCATGCACAGATTCGAGGACCCGGCTATAGCGGCAGATTTCATCAACAAGAACGTGAAAGCGGCTGTTGTACCGCATGGTTTGTAACAAATAGTTGGCTAGCTGGTCTTCCTAGCAGGCTAGTTAGCAGGCCGAATGGGTGACTAACGAAGCCATCTCTGCTGGGTTCATCGACATATGAATGTCATTCTCTTCTTTATCTCTTTATTTCCAGCCCAGGTTTGCCGCCTCTAATGCCAATATCTGGGGGTCTGCATGGCTGTTTCAGTCTGATCATTTACCATCTGCGTCGAGGTTAAACCTCTCTTAATCGAGGATAGTTTTCCTTAGACTCTATTGGGGACCATTCTATTCATGTTTGGCTTACTCTAGTTAAATGGTCACTAATCTTAGGTAGCACAGAGTAAGAGTTATCATGCTTAGCTCTAAACTTTCTTCGTATTTAGGGTTTTGCTTGCATCTCATTTGGGGAGATGCTTCGGCAAGGGCGGGTGTGAGGGAAGGGTTTGTTCATGTATATAGTTTGTATATGTTTTTTGTGCCTCTTCGTTTGTCTTTGTTTTTTACATTTGCGCTTTTAGGTTCAACTAAGATCTTCAGTTTACATTGTACCTTGTCCTTTACACATCCTCTCTCTCTCTTAAGATATGACTCAGCCTAGTGTAGCCCATACTGCTGGAGGGAATGGCTTTAATTTTCTTACTTGGAACTGCAGGGGCATAAATAACCCAGTTAAACGTAGTAAGGTGCTACACCATCTTCATCATTTGAAAGCTCACATCATCTTTCTCCAAGAAACTCATCTGAAGGTATCACAACACTCAAGTCTTAGGTGCAGATGGGTGGGTCAGGTGTTCCATTCCTCATTTCAGAGTAAGGCGAGAGGGGTGGCTATTTTACTTCACAGATCGGTACCTTTTACATGTTCTAAGGTGATCGCAGATCCCCATGGTAGATATATAATTGTCAGTGGTAGGCTGCTCAATACAAAGGTTCTTCTTGTTAATATCTATGCTCCTAATTGGGACAATGGTGATTTTTTCAAATCGGTTTTCTCTACACTCCCAGATATGTCCACCCATATGTTGATTTTAGGAGGTGACTTTAACTGTTGGTTAGACCCACAATTGGATCGATCCTCCACTAAACCTACCACCCTATCAACCTCAGCTAGAGTTGTTCGAACCTTTGTCTGAATTCGCAGTCTCAGATCCTTGGAGAATGGTTAATCCAGCTGGGAAAGCATACTCTTTTTTCTCATCGGTTCACCACACTTTTACGCGCATAGACTACTTCCTTGTTGATGACCGGATCCTCCACTCCATAACTTCATGTTCATATAACCCAATTGTTGTATCTGACCACGCCCCTGTTACTATGGAAGTAGCTTTTCAAAATGTTGACAATCAGCGACCGCCTTGGCGACTAAAAACTCAACTGCTCAGTAATGAACACTTTGTCAATTTTGTTTTGAGTCAAATCGACTTTTTCATGATTACAAATAGAACCCCAAACATCTCTGCGTCTACTCTCTGGGAAACTTTGAAAGCTTATATCAGAGGTGAAATTATCTCCTACACCGCACATGAGAACAAATTGAAAAGGAATAGGTTATCTATGCTAACACGCTGTATTGCCCAATTAGATGACATTTATGCCGTTTCACCATCCCCGGATATTTATAAGGAACGTTTAACTCTGCAAGCAGAATTTGACACACTATTAACAGACCAGGTTACTGAAATGCTTGTCAAGTCTAGGAGCACTTACTATGAACAAGGAGAGAAAGCCAGTAAATTATTAGCTCACAAGTTACGTCAACAATCATCATCATCTCAGATTACAAAAATTCGTACATCATCTGGGATATCATTAGATCCTGGGGGGATCAATGAGGAGTTCAAGAGATTTTACCAGTCTCTATATACCTCTGAAAGTAAAGCGGATACACTGGAATTGGATAATTTCTTCCACTCACTATCTGTGCCTTCGGTCGGCCGGGATTTGGTAAAAAAATTAGAGCAGCCGATCACTGTTGAAGAACTGTCTAACGCTGTCAAATCCCTTCAATCTGGGAGAAGCCCAGGGCCTGATGGCTACCCGACAGAGTTTTATAAAAAGTTTATCACCAAAATAGCCCCTATTCTAATTGAAATGTACAATGATGCATTTGTAAATGGTGCTCTCCCACATACTCTCACTCAAGCAACCATTTGTGTTATTCTTAAAAAAAACAAAGACCCTCTTGACTGTGCATCATACCGTCCAATTAGCCTGCTAAATGTGGACTATAAAATTCTAGCCAAAATTCTGGCAACGCGGCTAGAAACAGTCCTCCCATCAATTATCTCTCCGGATCAAACAGGATTTATAAAAAATAGACACTCATTCTTCAATCTCCGAAGATTATTTAATATTATATACAATCCTTCTGTCGACAATACCTCTGAAGCCATTATATCCCTGGACGCGGAGAAAGCGTTTGATCGGGTGGAATGGAAATACCTTTTTTACACTCTAAATAAATTTGGCTTTGGCTCCAAATTCATGACCTGGATAAAACTTCTGTACTCATCCCCCCAAGCCTCTGTCAGGACTAATAACACTCAATCAGATCGCTTCCCTCTGCAAAGATCGACACGTCAGGGTTGCCCTTTAAGTCCCTTACTGTTTGCCCTCGCCATAGAGCCACTTGCAATAGCACTTCGCTCCAACCCCCTCATCAAAGGCATAGTCAGATACGGGCACGAACACAAACTGTCTTTATATGCAGATGATTTATTAATATACACATCCAATCTTTCTGTCTCTGTCCCTGCTGCCCTTGCCACTTTCGCATCCTTCGGTCACATATCAGGGTATAAACTAAATCTCAGTAAAAGTGAATTGATGCCACTTAACATGGCTGCAAAAAAATCCCCTTTACATAACTTGCCATTTAAAATAGCACACAGCAGTTTTATTTATCTCGGGGTACATGTCACAATTAGGTTTGAAAACCTTTTTCAAGCCAACTTTGCTCCTCTCTTAACCCGTACTAAGGACGATTTGGAACGGTGGTCTTTGCTACACCTCTCCTTAGTTGCTAGAATTAACTCTATTAAAATGAATACTCTCCCTAAATTCTTATACCTCTATCAGTGCCTTCCAATATTTCTACCCAATACATTTTTCAAAAAGATCGACGGCCTAATTCTACCCTTTATATGGGACAAAAAGCCTCCTAGGATGCGAAAACAGCTCTTGCAGAGGCCCAAACCAGACGGCGGTCTAGCTCTACCAGATTTCAGATTCTATTATTGGGCCGCTAACCTTAGGATCATTCAGTACTGGTTGCAGAGCAGAGTAATATTCCCACCCCCAACTTGGCTGGAGATGGAGGCTGCCTCGTCTACACCGGCATCACTGTCTTCCCTCGCTCACTCCTCTATTACAGGCCCTTACTCCTCCTTCACCAATAATACATGTGTCAAAACAACATTGAAGATCTGGAATCAATTTAGGCGCCACTTTGGGTTTCAAACAACCTCTTCCTTGGCTCCGGTAGCCTCAAACCCAGCTTTTCCCCCATCTATGATTGATGGTGCTTTCTCAACATGGTCTAATCTCGGTATTAAAAGATTCAGAGATCTGTATACTAACAATACATTTAGTACGTTTCAACAACTATCAGCTAAATTTGGTCTCCCCAGACATCATTTTTTTAGATTCTTACAAGTCCGGAGTTACATCCGCAGCATAGATCCAGGATTCCCCAACCTTTCTAGTGGAACACAGTTCGACACATTTCTCACCCCTCTTCCTAATCAGAAAGGCACAATGTCAATAATCTATAGTCAAATTTGCTCACTACAAGCCATCTCATTAAACAATATCAAATCCTCTTGGGAGGAGGAACTGGGTGAGGAAATATCTGATGAACTATGGGAAGAGGCACTCAAAAGGGTACATAGCTCTTCTATTTGCGCTCGACACGGCCTCATCCAATGCAAACTCATTCATAGGGCCCACTGGACCAAAGCAAGACTATCAAAAATTTACAAGGATGTGAACCCTAATTGTGTTCGATGTAACCAGTCCCCTGCTAATCATGTGCACATGTTTTGGTGCTGCCCATCTCTTGTTGGTTTCTGGAAAGACATCTTTAACACACTCTCAGAATTAAGCGGCACACAGATCGAGCCAGACCCTCTCATTGCATTATTTGGAGTTTCCTTACCCACAATACAATTGACCAAAATGAATAAGGATGTAATTGCCTTTGTCACGTTGTTAGCGAGACGATTAATTTTACTTAGATGGAAATCCTCTGCAGCCCCTTCTCATGCTCTTTGGATTAAATCTATTTTGAATTGCATAAAGTTGGAGAAAATAAAACAGACACTCAATGGGTCTGTAGACAAATTTTATGCAAAGTGGGCTCCCTTCTTTTCTTATGTCAAAAGAATACATTTCCCTGCAGTTCCAGAGTGATGTATATTTATATATTGGTGATGTAAGAAGCCTGGTATGTGCATATACGACATCTCGGATGTAAAGGACGGTAATAACTGTGCTAGCTGACCTATAACAACTGGATCAAAACGTGGTCCTCTGTAGCTCAGCTGGTAGAGCACGGCGCTTGTAACGCCAAGGTAGTGGGTTCGATCCCCGGGACCACCCATACACAAAAAAAAAAAAATGTATGCACGCATGACTGTAAGTCGCTTTGGATAAAAGCGTCTGCTAAATGGCATATTATTATTATTATTATTATATTCTTCCTTTTTTTTTTTTTTTTTTGTGTTTTATCTTATTTATGTACTTAATGTCTATTTTTTCTTTCATGTCTGTCTCTCCATGTTTTGCTGTATCGTTGTCTTCAAATTGTTGTTCCATATTCATACCAAATAACTTTCAAGTGCAATTATTTACTAAATGCTGGTACTGAAAATTCAATAAACAAAGTATATAAAAAAAATAACTCTGAGCGGGCAGAGGGAGGCAGGGGGAGGCAGAGTGAGGCAGGGGGAGGCAGAGGGAGGCAGGAGGCTAGCATCTAGATTACATGCCAACTCCTCTGGGTCTAGCATCTAGATTACATGCCAACTCCTCTGGGGCTAGCATCTAGATTACATGCCAACTCCTCTGGGTCTAGCATCTAGATTACATGTCAACTCCTCTGGGGCTAGCATCTAGATTACATGTCAACTCCTCTGGGGCTAACATCTATATTACATGTCAACTCCTCTGGGTCTAGCATCTAGATTACATGTCAACTCTTCTGGGGCTAGCATCTAGATTACATGTCAACTCCTCTGGGTCTAGCATCTAGATTACATGTCAACTCCTCTGGGTCTAGCATCTAGATTACATGTCAACTCCTCTGGGTCTAGCATCTAGATTACATGTCAACTCCTCTGGGGCTAGCATCTAGATTACATGTCAACTCTTCTGGGGCTAACATCTATATTACATGTCAACTCTTCTGGGGCTAACATCTAGATTACATGTCAACTCCTCTGGGGCTAGCATCTAGATTACATGTCAACTCTTCTGGGGCTAACATCTATATTACATGTCAACTCCTCTGGGTCTAGCATCTAGATTACATGTCAACTCTTCTGGGGCTAACATCTATATTACATGTCAACTCCTCTGGGGCTAGCATCTAGATTACATGTCAACTCCTCTGGGGCTAGCATCTAGATTACATGTCAACTCCTCTGGGGCTAGCATCTAGATTACATGTCAACTCCTCTGGGGCTAGCATCTAGATTACATGTTGTTATGTGAATTATTAAACAAACTATTTCAGTGTCTCTGTGTGTCTCCCAAAAGGTTGTAAGTCCTTTGGGATTTAAGTAACGGACAGAGTCCCGATCTGCATAGTCAGAGATCTTTATTCATTGAGAATTCTGCCGTCACAATTTCAGAGTCCATCTTTTATACTCATACGTCATACAAAAAAATCCCTCCCCTCTGTAGGCGGGCTGTAGTTTTCCACTCTAAAACTGCTCTCCTGACCATCAGTTCACACACACACACACACACACACACACACACACACACACACACACACATGCATACACACACACACACACGCATACACACTTTCTTATCATAGCCTACTCCCTGCATTCCTCAGTTATCGCCGTTCTCACAATAATCTGCACCATGTTTTCATACTCATTAAAAAGCCTAACAGTTTCTCTCCTCCCTAAATTCCTCTATCAGTTGCCTGTAGACAGTTCTCCTTGTCCTTTGTTGTCTGGCCTAACTCTTACTCACATTGCTAAATAGTGGCTCAATGCCATAGTCTTTACTGGTCCTACACTCACACATTTCTAACACATTATACACAGTTTCAGGGTGTAATAATTAGTCATTAATAATTAATCTATCACATGTCAACTCCTCTGGGTCTAGCATCTAGATTACATGTCAACTCCTCTGGGGCTAGCATCTAGATTACACGTCAACTCCTCTGGGGCTAGCATCTAGATTACACGTCAACTCCTCTGGGGCTAGCATCTAGATTACACGTCAACTCCTCTGGGTCTAGCATCTAGATTACATGTCAACTCCTCTGGGGCTAGCATCTAGATTACATGTCAACTCCTCTGGGTCTAGCATCTAGATTACATGCCAACTCCTCTGGGTCTAGCATCTAGATTACATGTCAACTCCTCTGGGGCTAGCATCTAGATTACATGTCAACTCCTCTGGGGCTAGCATCTAGATTACATGTCAACTCCTCTGGGGCTAGCATCTAGATTACACGTCAACTCCTCTGGGTCTAGCATCTAGATTACACGTCAACTCCTCTGGGTCTAGCATCTAGATTACATGTCAACTCCTCTGGGGCTAGCATCTAGATTACATGTCAACTCCTCTGGGTCTAGCATCTAGATTACATGTCAACTCCTCTGGGTCTAGCATCTAGATTACACGTCAACTCCTCTGGGGCTAGCATCTAGATTACATGTCAACTCCTCTGGGTCTAGCATCTAGATTACATGTCAACTCCTCTGGGTCTAGCATCTAGATTACACGTCAACTCCTCTGGGTCTAGCATCTAGATTACACGTCAACTCCTCTGGGGCTAGCATCTAGATTACACGTCAACTCCTCTGGGGCTAGCATCTAGATTACACGTCAACTCCTCTGGGTCTAGCATCTAGATTACATGTCAACTCCTCTGGGTCTAGCATCTAGATTACATGTCAACTCCTCTGGGTCTAGCATCTAGATTACATGTCAACTCCTCTGGGTCTAGCATCTAGATTACATGTCAACTCCTCTGGGGCTAGCATCTAGATTACATGTCAACTCCTCTGGGTCTAGCATCTAGATTACATGTCAACTCCTCTGGGTCTAGCATCTAGATTACATGTCAACTCCTCTGGGGCCGCTAGTGGTAAATCCAGAGCAGACACCTCCACCCTAGAGAACTGGTATAGAACAGAATATCAAGGCACCTCCCAATAAACACATTTTAACAGCATTTAATTTTGTTTTGTCTGTCAGTCTTTGATGTACTCATGATTATCCTGATTATCCTATTAACCTTAGTTTGACCCATATGTTAGGAGGAAGGTCTAGCTAGCAGTTAAACTGCCAGACAAATCACCACCAATTAGACCTGTGTTAATGAATTCCAAGGCCAACACCACCGAGTCGAGCTGAGGGTTGTTCATTCTCCAGAGGGAGGGATTAAAGAGTGACTTCCTAGCACTACCCTTAGTTATGACCTCACACCAGAAAGTCAGAGGTTTCACTGAGGTGGCAGGATGGAAGACAGAGGTTTATGAAGCTCGGCCAGTTTAACAGACAGAGAGAAAGAGCCTGTAAGGGTTGCCTGCTGTGAAACCAGGTGCTAAGGAACCACTGTGAAATCTTAAGACTAAAAATGGCAGGTCTACCTCAGAATAGGCTACGACAGTTCGAAGTAGTCCCATTGATGGTCCAAAAAAAACATAACAGTAAAATGTCAACTCATTTAAAAGACTTTAGTAGAACAGCAGTAATATGCAAAACAGCTGTTTTCATTTAAAAGGTTACCATTAGGGCTGGAGGAGTTGAAAGGAAAGGAGGAGGGGTTTTCCCCAGCGCTCGTTGAATAGCCTGGTTATGTCCAGACAGGTTTGGAACAGCAGGAGGAGAAGCAGTGGGAAGGAACCAATCATCCCATCCACTCAGCCAGGAATGGTGATGGTGCAACCTGATCTCACCATGCAATCACCAGGACTGCGTCCCAAATGGCACCCTATTCCCTATATAGTGCACTACTTTCTAACAGAGCCCTATGGGCCCTATATAAGGTGCCATTTGGGACATACCCCAGTGTTCCCAACCAGGCAGTGGGCAGAGGCCAAGGGACTGTACTGTACAAGTCCTCTCAAGCAGAAGAGACCATATCGAGACACAGTATGGGAGGTAGGAGCCAGCCAGGTTATCTACATCAGAACATCTTGATGAAGAAAGTCTGATGTTGCATGCCATTTCAGACCAGAAGCTCTTGTTCCGCAAAGATAAAAGCAATGACCTTAAAAGTGTTGAGTCACGAGTGTACCGTGTGTTGAGGATGAGGAGAGCTTGGAAGTGCAATGGAAGAGCTTGTGACAAAGGATAAATGCTCAGACACTGATCAAGTCAAACTGCTAGAGGAATGGAAGGGTATTGCACTTGTCAACCAGCAGCCTCTGTGTGTTGTGAAGATGGGAACAGCCTCACTTGGCTCTCACAGTCAGTGCTGGTAGCAGACCTCGGCCCTTATCACCAGTGAAGAAGTGGCTGGGCTGGAGGAGATCGCATCAAGGTGAGTGGTGTTATCCTGAGATCAGTACTGGCTAGCCCAGCCACGCAACGTGCTGCTGGTGGTGGGAAGACGTGGAGCCCAGCCACGCAACGTGCTGCTGGTGGTGGGAAGACATGGAGCCCAGCCATGCAACGTGCTGCTGGTGGTGGGAAGACATGGAGTCCAGCCATGCAACGTGCTGCTGGTGGTGGGAAGACATGGAGTCCAGCCATGCAACGTGCTGCTGGTGAGGGGAAAACATTGAGCCCAGCCACGCAATGTTCTGGTTGTGGGAAGACATGGAACCCAGCCATGCAATGTTCTGGTTGTGGGAAGACATGGAACCCAGCCATGCAATGTTCTGGTGGTGGGAAGACATGGAGCCCAGCCATGCAAAGTTCTGGTGGTGGGAAGTGGCATTGATAACATCTCCAGTCTCTAGGGATGGGCATCGAAATGATTTCACTATTAGAATAATATCATGATAGTCTAAATAAACATCATAATAAAAAAATAAAAAAACTTCAATGGAGACTTGCCGGTGCGTTACCACCAGCAGCACGTTGCGTGGCTGGGCTCCATATCCCTTCTAGACAAAACCGGGAAGGGGCGAGAGAGGAGCAGTGTCCGGCCGACTCGTGCTAGTTAGACAAACTGGTTGCTGCCATAGGTTAGATACAGTAGCCAGCTAGCTAGCTGAAGTAGCAAGGCTAACTGACACTATTATACAGCGCTTCCCGTCTACAACAACTTCAGTCATATGAAAATACCTGTTGGATGATCATTGTAGTCTACTTCTCATTTAGCCAACTTCATTGTATTGATTAGAAATCTCCCACTTTACTTGCTACACATGGAGCCATGGACCATAGTGCAGCTTTGATTGACCGACAATAACAACAAGCTACAGTGTGAAACGTGCACCCTACCAATAACAAGCTACAGTGTGAAACGTGTGCAGGCTACCGGTGCGTCTTTTTTTAATGGGGCACACTCATAAAGACTGTCATAGAACTGTTGTTTTATTAACATTTTGAATGTAAATGTCCTGTCCTTATGGGCTATATAGAAATATCACAGATCATTATATTTCATTGTAGACAAAAAAAATAGGGCCATTTATTTTTCTCAAAAATGAATACTCTCCCAAGTAATGGAATACTAACGTCTGTTCGAATAACCGCGCCCATCCCTACCTGTCTCCACTCTTTACAGCTCCGTGCCGTCAGACAAGATGGAGATGTAGGCCTACTTCAACATGAGGGCAATTCCAAGGTAATAATAATATAATAATATGCCATTTAGCAGACGCTTTTATCCAAAGCGACTTACAGTCATGTCTGCATACATTTTTACGTATGGGTGGTCCTGGGGATCGAACCCACTACCCTGGCGTTACAAGCGCCATGCTCTACCAATTGAGCTACAGAGGACCAGGGTAACAGGGTGATGCTGACACTCAGATGGTTCACTTTAAAATGTATGTCAAACAAAAACCAATGAATCCAAAGTTAAACAAACCATACAACTATGAACAAGGACTATTTAAAAAAAATAATCCACTGAAAATGTAAAAAAGAAAAGAAAAAGAAATGACTTGAAAAATAGTGCAGGTGCAAAGTTTGGTAACAGAATGAGGGTTTGTGCTGTTGGTGCCGTCATTCTGTTACCAAACTTTGAATCTGCACTGTTTGCAATCATTGGTTTTTGTTTGTCATACATTTTAAAGTGAAAGATCTGAGTCAAATGCGCCGAATCTAACAGGTCTAGACTTTACTGTGAAATGTTTACTTACGAGCCCTTTCCCAACAACGCAGAGTTAAAGAGTAAGAAAAATTATCGAATAAAAAAAGGAAAATAGTAACACAATAAAATAACAATAACGAGGCTATTTACAAGGAGTACCGGTTCCGAGTAAATGTGCAGGAGTACCCAGCAGTTGAGGTAATATGTACATGTAGGTAGGGGTAAAAGTGACTAGGCAATCAGGATAGAGAGTAGCAGCAGTATATGTAAAGAGTGTGAAAGTGTGTCTATGTGTGAGTGTGGCGTCAATATGCGTGTGTTTTGTGAGTGAGTGAGTGAATGTGTGTTGGAGTGTCAGTGTAGTATGTGTCAGTGTGTGGGTAGAGTCCAGTAAGTGTGCATAGAACCAGTGTAAGACAATCAGTGCAAATAAAAAAAGGGGTCAATGCAAATAGTCCGTGTAGCCATTTGATTAACTGTTGAGCAGTCTAATGGCTTGGGGGTAGAAGCTGTTCAGGAGCCTTTTGGTCCCAGACTTGGTGCTCTGGTACCGCTTGCCATGCGGAAGCAGAGAGAACAGTCTATGACTAGGGTGGCTGGAGTCTGACAATTTTTAGGGCCTTCCTCTGACACCGCCTGGTATAGAGGTCCTGGATGGCAGAGAGCTTGGCCCCAGTGATGTACTGGGCCGTACGCCCTACCCTCTGTAGCACCTTGTGGTCGGATGCCGAGCAGTTGCCATACCAGGCGGTGATGCAGCCAGTCAAGATCCTCTCAATGGTGCAGCTGTAGAACCTTTTGAAGATATTTTCAGCCTCCTGAGGGGGAAGAGGCGTTGTCATGCCCTCTTCACGACTGTGTTGACTGTGTTTGGAACATGATAAGTTCTTAGTGATGTGGACACCGAGGAACTTGAAGGTCTCAACTCGCTCCACTACAGCCCTGTCAATGTGAATGGGGGCGTGCTCGGCCCTCCGTTTCCTGTAGTCCACAATCAGCTCCTTTGTCTTGCTGACGTTGAGGGAGATGTTGTTGTCCTGGCACCACACTGCCACTTCTCTGACTTCCTCCCTGTAGGCCGTCTCGTCAGGTGATCAGGCCTACCACTGTCGTGTCGTCGGCAAACCTGATGATGTTGGAGTCGTGCGCGGAGTACAGGAGAGGACTGAGCACGCACCCCTGAGAGGGACCCGTGTTTAGGGTCACCGTGGCGGATGCGTTGTTACCTACCCTCACCACCTGGGGGCTGCCCGCAAGGAAGTCCAGGATCCAGTTGCAGAGGGAGGCGTTTAATGAGTCTCAGCATCATTCTGTTACCGTGGAATTGCAAATCAGAATGGATCTGACCAAGCCCCCTGGAGCCCGCCACCACTACTGCTACTAAAGAGAGTGAGTTGACTCTTAATTTTAGGATGCCACTGTCTCTAACATATCTGCAAATATCCTCCTACATAAGGTTTCTGAGAAAAGGGGTAGAAATGGGTCGAATTTGTCAGCCTCTTAGTATCCTTTCTCCTCCCATAAGCACTACCAACTCTCTACTCCCTGGTGCCTGGGTATCCTTTCTCCTCCCATAAGCACTACCAACTCTCTACTCCCTGGTGTCTGGGTATCCTTTCTCCTCCCATAAGCACTACCAACTCTCTACTCCCTGGTGTCTGGGTATCCTTTCTCCTCCCATAAGCACTACCAACTCTCTACTCCCTGGTGCCTGGGTATCCTTTCTCCTCCCATAAGCACTACCAACTCTCTACTCCCTGGTGTCTGGGTATCCTTTCTCCTCCCATAAGCACTACCAACTCTCTACTCCCTGGTGTCTGGGTATCCTTTCTCCTCCCATAAGCACTACCAACTCTCTACTCCCTGGTGTCTGGGTATCCTTTCTCCTCCCATAAGCACTACCAACTCTCTACTCCCTGGTGCCTGGGTATCCTTTCTCCTCCCATAAGCACTACCAACTCTCTACTCCCTGGTGCCTGGGTATCCTTTCTCCTCCCATAAGCACTACCAACTCTCTACTCCCTGGTGCCTGGGTATCCTTTCTCCTCCCATAAGCACTACCAACTCTCTACTCCCTGGTGCCTGGGTATCCTTTCTCCTCCCATAAGCACTACCAACTCTCTACTCCCTGGTGCCTGGGTATCCTTTCTCCTCCCATAAGCACTACCAACTCTCTACTCCCTGGTGTCTGGGTATCCTTTCTCCTCCCATAAGCACTACCAACTCTCTACTCCCTGGTGTCTGGGTATCCTTTCTCCTCCCATAAGCACTACCAACTCTCTACTCCCTGGTGCCTGGGTATCCTTTCTCCTCCCATAAGCACTACCAACTCTCTACTCCCTGGTGTCTGGGTATCCTTTCTCCTCCCATAAGCACTACCAACTCTCTACTCCCTGGTGTCTGGGTATCCTTTCTCCTCCCATAAGCACTACCAACTCCCTACTCTCTGGTGCAATGGGTACAGGTTGCAGCTGCAAATATACGGACCAAGGCTGATTAATATTGTAAATAATCCTCTCTTTAGCCCCCCAAAAAAACTAAATCAGGCCTTGGTGACAAAGAGTCAGAGACCCAGAAGGTCTGTACTCTGCAGTACAGCAGGATAATAAACCATAGGATTTGCCTGCCTGTGGTTTTAGCTGCTGCCTGCACTTAGTTCTCCATGTAGCTCTCAGAACAGATTTCATTATACATGGGGGATAATTGCAAAAGCCTTGTCATACTGAGGAAGCAAGTTATCAATTGGCTTTGAAGGCAGGGAAAATGCTGCATCCAGGTCACGCACAGGCAAGCTGGTTGGCTGGCTCTGTAGCTGACTGGCTGTGCTATATGCCTGGCTGGCTGGCTGGCTCTGCTCTGTAGTTGGATGGCTGGCTTTGCTCTATAGCTGACTGGCTGGTTCTGAGGCCGGCTGGCTGGTTGGCTGGCTGATTCTGTACTGTGGCTGGCTGGCTGCTGGATGGCTGGTTCTGCTCTGTGGGTGGTTGGCTTGGCAGCTGCTTAAAGCTGCAATATGTAACTTTTTGGGCGACCCGACTAAATTCACATAGAAATGTGAGTTATAGATCTGTCATTCTAATTAAAACCAAGTCTAAGAAGCTGTAGATTTGTTCTATGTGCGCTATTTCTATGCTTCTCGTTCTTAAGTTTCATTTTTGGGTCTTTTACTTTCGGTTTTGTACACCAGCTTCAAACAGCTGAAAATACAATATTTTTGGTTATTGAAAATATATATATCACAGTGGTTTAGATGGTACAATGATTCTCTACACTATAAATTGCTTGTTTTATCACAAACTGAAATTAGGTGAACTATTAGAATTTTAGCAAACAGGAAATGGCAAAGGTTTTTTTGGTTACTGCACCTTTAACTGCCTCTGTTGCTAGTTGGCTGCCTGGCTTGGACTGTGGCTGGCTGGTTATGTGACTGGCTGACTTGCTCTGACTGTGGCTGGCTGGTTATGTGACTGGCTGCCTGGCTTGGACTGTGGCTGGCTGGTTATGTGACTGGCTGACTTGCTCTGACTGCGGCTGGCTGGTTATGTGACTGGCTGCCTGGCTTGGTCTGTGGCTGGCTGGTTATGTGACTGGCTGACTTGCTCTGACTGCGGCTGGCTGGCTGTGCATGAGTATAATATCTACCCCCGGCATTCCAAGTCAAATACATCACCTGCATGGAGCTGCCAAGGTCCACAGATACATCATCTTGTCAGAACACAGGGAGAGCTAGGTAAACAATGTCAATGCCCTCTACCCCTCTCTACCTCACTCCCCTCACCAACACTCTCATCCAGCAGGGTTCACACCACGGCTCAGTGATTGGAAACTGGGAAGGAAAGCATTAGGTTTCACTGCTCAGTGACTGGAAACAGGGAAGGAAAGCATTAGGTTTCACTGCTCAGTGACTGGAAACAGGGAAGGAAAGCATTAGGTTTCACTGCTCAGTGACTGGAAACAGGGAAGGAAAGCATTAGGTTTCACTGCTCAGTGACTGGAAACAGGGAAGGAAAGCATTAGGTTTCACTGCTCAGTGACTGGAAACAGGGAAGGAAAGCATTAGGTTTCACTGCTCAGTGACTGGAAACAGGGAAGGAAAGCATTAGGTTTCACTGCTCAGTGACTGGAAACAGGGAAGGAAAGCATTAGGTTTCACTGCTCAGTGACTGGAAACAGGGAAGGAAAGCATTAGGTTTCACTGCTCAGTGACTGGAAACAGGGAAGGAAAGCATTAGGCTTCACTGCTCGCCAACTGAGCTGGAAACAGGGAAGGAATGCATTAGGTTTCACTGCTCACCAACTGACCTCCTAGCTAACGGAATCATTGAGTTACCCGAAGACACTGATCAATGGTGGGTTGGATTCCACATCCTCTGGTTTCGCAGGTAGTGTTGGTTCCTCTGAATGGCCTGAGAAAGGAAGACCACCAGTCTCAAATTGCCAACAACTGGCAATATCATGAGCCTAAAACCCTTTCCTAATTCACAGCGCACAGCAGATGCATTACACATTCACCAGTACTACATAGTCCTTCTGGTAAGACATCCAGCAGACATTGAACTGAGGAGAATCAGTCTCTCTAGAGAAGTCCCCGGGGAGGTTCTAGCCTGCTCCATGCTCATGGCTGATGAGATTTCAGAGTTGGAGGTAATACCCTCTTCTCGATTGCCTTCCTCACCTTCCTCCCTCCACATAAATCTCAGCAGTGAAAAATTAGACGGTACGCATCTCAAGGCGGGGGGGTAAATGGGCAATAACAGAAACGGTATTGGAAACACTGGCAGTTTGTGCGTTTCGCTGCTTCCAGGATGAACCTTGAATCCCCCCTCCCTCCCTCTTCCTTTCCACTACTTAGGCCTAATATGATTAAAGAGATGTTCTAAAACATGTTCATGATCTAATACCGGAGCTAATCAACCCATTAAGATGTGTCAGCCCTTTAGATAAGGCCAAGGTATCATTGAAGGATTCCCTCAAAATTGGAGAAGGAGTCTTGCCTGGCATCTTTATTAAGTGATTCCTCACCAAACCAGGTCAAAAGATACCAGGATTTTTGGGATTTCCACTAAATGTAATCCATACAATGGTCCTTTGGAGGAAGGATCGTTGACATATATTTGACATTTGGATCTAAAATTCATAATTGAGAAATAATCAAAGTTAGCATATTTATGACATTTTGTCCTTGCCCAGGCCTCCTTTAACCCAAGAGAGTCTAAGCCCAGTCTAAGCTGGGGAAGGGGTTCTACTAAGCTATATGGAATTATTTTAAGATGGCCATACCAAGGATCATTTTGCCATTTGATTTTGAATTTTAAGACCCCTTGAAGTATATACAAAAATTTAAAACAATTATTTGATGAATTTTTTTTTTTATTTGTCCTTACTGCTACTAGCCCATACAAATGCATTGAATAACAGATTCATTACATGGAACAACAGATAGTCCCCCCAAAAAAGGTATGTCCTTGTCACGATCGTCGAACACAGTGGACCAATGCGCAGCGTGGAATGAGAACATACTTTATTCTATTACACCACACGAACAAAACAACAAAACGATACGTGACGTCCTTGGTAACAGACACAAACCATACACGGAACAAGATCCCACAAACACTGTGGCAAAACAGGCTGCCTAAGTATGGTTCCCAATCAGAGACAACAAGCAACAGCTGACACTCGTTGCCTCTGATTGAGAACCACCCCAGCCAACACAGAAACACATGAGCTAGATAAAGAACCTAGAACACAAACACATAGAAACTACACACCCTGGCTCAACATAACAGAGTCCCAGAGCCAGGGCGTGACAGTCCTATATCTGAGAAATATAAGAAAGATCAGGAAACGTGTTATATGTATTTAACCCCTTATTTTTGGCACTAAACAGTCTCCATATATACAGTACAAGTCAAAAGTTTGGACACACCTACTCATTCAATGGTTTTTCTTTATTTTTACTATTTTCTACATTGTAGAATAGTAGTGAAGACATCAAAACTATGAAATAACACATATGGAATCATGTAGTAACCAAAAAAGTGTTAAACAAATCAAAATATATTTTATATTTGAGATTCTTCAAAGTAGCCACCCTTTGCCTTATTGACAGCTTTTCACACTCTTGGCATTCTCTCAACCAGCTTCATGAGGTAGTCACCTGGAATGCATTTCAATTAACAGGTGTGCTTTCTTAAAAGTTAATTTGTTGAATTTCTTTCCTTCTTAATGCGTTTGAGCCAATCAGTTGTGTTGTGACAAGGAAGGGTTGGTATACAGAAGACAGCCCTATTTGGTAAAAGACCAAGTGGCAAGAACAGCTCAAATAAGCAAAGAGAAATGACAGTCCATCATTACTTTAAGACATGAAAGTCAGTCAATCTGGAAAAGTGTCTTCAAGTGCGGTGGCAAAAACCATCAAGCGCTATGATGAAACTGGCTCTCATGAGGACTGCCACAGGAAAGGAAGACCCAGAGTTACCTCTGCTGCAGAGGATACGTTCATTAGAGTTAACTGCACCTCAGATTGCAGCCCAAATAAATGCTTCACAGAGTTCAAGTAACAGACACGTCTCAACATCAACTGTTCAGAGGAGACTGCGTGAATCAGGCCTTCATGGTCGAATTGCTGCAAAGAAACCACTACTAAAGGACACCAATAAGAAGAAGAGACTTGCTTGGGCCAAGAAACACGAGCAATGGACATTAAACCAGTGGAAATCTGTCCTTTGGTCTGAGTTCAAATTTGAGATTTTTGGTTCCAGCCGACGTGTCTTTGTGAGATGCAGAGTAGGTGAACGGATGATCTCCGCATGTGTGGTTCCCACTGTGAAGCATGGAGGAGGAGGTGTGATGGTGCTTTGCTGGTGACACTGTCTGTGATTTATTTAGAATTCAAGGCACACTTAACCAGCATGGCTACCACAGTATTCTGCAGCGATACGCCATCCCATCTGGTTTGCGCTTAGTGGGACTATCATTTGTTTTTCAACAGGACAATGACCCAAAACACACCTCCAGGCTGTGTAAAGGCTATTTGACCAAGAAGGAGAGTGATGCATCTGATGACCTGGCATCCACAATCACCCGACCTCACCTCAATTGAGATGGTTTGGGATGAGTTGGACCGCAGAGTGAAGGAAAAGCAGCCAACAAGTGCTCAGCATATGTGGGAACTCCTTCAAGACTGTTGGTAAGCATTCCTCATGAAGCTGGTTGAGAGAATGCCAAGCGAGTGCAAAGATGTCATCAAGGCAAAGGGTGACTACTTTGAAGAATCTACAATATATTTAGATTTGTTTAACACTTTTTTGGTTACTACATGATTCCATATGTGTTCTTTCATAGTTTTGATGGTCTTCACTATTATTCTACAATGTAGAAAATAGTTTTAAAAAAATAAAGAAACACCCTTGAATGAGTAGGTGTGTCCAAACTTTTGACTGGTACTGTACTTCCATTAATCTTGTCATCTGGTACCGGGGGACCTTCAGACGAGTCTTGTGAGGCCTGTGGGCGTCCAAGAGCAAAACAACTGACATGTACGTGAGAGTCTCACGTTTCCACAGAGAGGTCATATTAGTGTGTAGCCCAAACTGTTCGGACACTACAGGCAGATCGGCTGTACCGACTTCAGGCTTGTCCCAAGACGCTTGTGGGGGTCGTAGAGCTAAACCGAGAACACCATTGTCTTTGTGTGAGTCTCATCTTTCCATAGAGGGGTCGTGATAGTTTGTAGGCCGTTCGGACGCTACAGACAATTTTTTGGAGAAGAACGACTGTCGATGGTCCACGTCATTCCACAAACTCATTCTGAACCATGATTTAAGACCAAGTCAGTCATTCCCATTAATAACCTCTAGTGTACTGCCAATAGAAAGCATTAGTGAGAGAGGAAGAGAGCGGTAGAGATGCATCCGTGTGGATCAGGATATATCAGAGGAGACAGCTCACTATCAAGACTATTGACCCAGTTGTTATTAAGTGATAACGGATCACTCCCATCTCCGGTGCACATCCTAAACCCCCCCCACATGGAAGAGTGCATCCGCTGCTCCCATACAAAAACACAGTTACACTGAGCCATCAGGATATGTGCTTGAAGTAGCCTATCGTTGGTCTCTATGAAGTCTGTCGGACATCTACAATCTCAAAACAAACCGCATCCACTATTGGATTGACATTGTGTCAGTCAAAATAGAAAAGGCCTAATACTTTATTTGACAGCTCCACAAATTGTCCAGCTGCTGATTCAATCCAGCAGTCAGCATGGGGAACATGCTGAAAAGGCACACTAGTGATGGAAAGTACAGCTTGGGAGCAGATGACACTGCTTCTTGGATTACAATCCTGAATGTTGGCCATCTGATTCGATTGCTTTTCATCCTCCATTCCCTTTAATTCCACAGCTATAGTTTTCTATAAACCCTGCTGTATTAGCCGCTGATAATCCATGTGCTGTATTGAACCCTGTTCAACACATCCAGTTGATCCTACCCATCCTTCCTCATACATAAACCTCTGTATTAGCAAGCAGTGGTGTTAGCCATTCGACAGTCTATAGTAAAAACCCTTTATTATTTTGCTAGTTTCGGTTAACCCAGAACTAAAATCTTTCTTCCGTAGTCTGTCCACAAGAGCATCCATTGCTCCCAACAAACCTAACAAAGCCGCAGGTTAACCATCTCAACATCTGTAAAATAAGAGATAACAAGCAGTGTCTGACAGACATGTTGTGAAGCCACCAGACTAAATGTGACAGATGTGGATGTTCTTGTATATCAATTTGTTCAGCTTTATTCTCCTGTCTCAGTGAAAAATAGACATTCATAAAGATATGAAACTCTCCCCAGGCTCCTCTCCATGTGCCTAATGCCCATAACTCACGGTTGTTACTGTTTATTGGTCCATTTCCCCCTTTGGACTGTTTGCTGCGGCCAAATCCATGCTCAGGAAGTAAAAAAGCAAATTGAGTCAGAGACAATGAGGACAAATGACACTCGAGAAACCAACAAAAGGTATGAAATTAGTAACATACCAAAAACACAAAATCCTCAGAAACCGGTCAGATGGTTCATTGTCTGAAACATGTGTGTGTATAAGCAAAAAAGCTAAACATTGGCTCCTCTACAGAGAAATGGGTTGGGCAGGCCTAAAGATGGACCTGCGCTGGTTTAATGATGGTTGTGTATATTAAGTACTACTGCAGTAGTTAGGCTAGTTGCAAATGGTTGTGTATATTAAGTACTACTGCAGTAGTTAGGCTAGTTGCTGATGGTTGTGTATATTAAGTACTACTGCAGTAGTTAGGATAGTTGAACACATTGCCTTATTGTGAACAGGCAAAGAGTCAATACAGGACTAAGATTGAATCGTACTACACCGGCTCTGACGCTCGTCGGATGTGGCAGGGCTTGAAAACGATTACAGACTACAAAGGGAAGCACAGCCGCGAGCTGCCCAGTGACACAAGACTTCCAGACGAGCTAAACCACTTTTATGCTCGCTTCGAGGCAAGCAACACTGAAGCATGCATGAGAGCACCAGCTGTTCCGGATGACTATGTGATCACGCTCTCCCTAGCCGATGTGAGTAAGACCTTTATGCAGGTCAACATTCACAAGGCCGCAGGGCCAGACGGATTACCAGGATGTGTACTCCAAGCAGGTGCTGACCAACTGGCAAGTGTCTTCACTGACATTTTCAACATGTCCCTGACTGAGTCTGTAATACCAAAATGTTTCAAGCAGAACACCATAGTCCCCGTGCTATGATAACCTGCCTAAATGACTACCGACCCGTAGCACTGACGTCTGTAGCCATGAAGTGCTTTGAAAGGCTGGTCATGGCTCACATCAACACCATTATCCCAGAAACCCTAGACCCACTCCAATTTGCATACCGCCCCAACAAATCCACAGATGATGCAATCTCTATTGCACTCCACACTGCCCATTCTCACCTGGACAAGATGAACACCTATGTGAGAATGCTATTCATTGACTACAGCTCAGCATTCAACACGATATGCCCTCAAAGCTCATCACTAAGCTAAGGATCCTGGGACTAAACACCTTCCTCTGCAACTGGATCCTGGACTTCCTGACGGCCGCCCTCAGGTGGTAAGGGTAGGTAACAACACATCTGCCACACTGATCCTCAACACGGGGGCCCTTCAGGGGTGCGTGTTCAGTCCCCTCCTGTACTCCCTGTTCACCCATGACTGCATGGCCAGACACGACTCCAACACCATCATTAAGTTTGCCGACGACACAACAGTGGTAGGCCTGATCACCGACAACGATGAGACAGCCTATAGGGAGGAGAGACCTGGCCGTGTGGTGCCAGGATAACAACCTCTCCCTCAACGTGACCAAGACAAAGGAGATGATTGTGGACGGGGCTGTAGTGGAACAGGTTGAGAGCTTCAAGTTCCTTGGTGTCCACATCACCAACAAACTATCATGGTCAAAACACACCAAGACAGTCGTGAAGAGGGCACGACAAAGCCCATTCCCCCTCAGAAGACTGAAAAGATTTGGCATGGGTCCTCAGATCCTCAAAAAATTATATAGCTGCACCATTGAGAGCATCCTGACTGGTTGCATCACCGCCTGGTCTAGCAACTGCTTGGCCTCCAACCGCAAGGCACTACAGAGGGTAGTGCGTACGGCCCAGTACATCACTGGGGCCAAGCTTCCTGCCATCCAGGACCTCTATACCAGGCGGTGTCAGAGGAAGGCCCTCAAAATTGTCAAAGACTCCAGCCACTCTAGTCATAGACTGTTCTCTCTGCTACCGCACGGCAAGCGGTACCGGAGTGCCAAGTCTAGGTCCAAAATACTTCTCAACAGCTTCTACCCCCAAGCCATAAGACTCCTGAACAGCTAATCATGGCTACCCGGACTATTTGCACTGCCCCCCCACCCCCACCCCATCTTTTTACGCTGCTGCTACTCTGTTAATTATTTATGCATAGTCACTTTAACTCTACCCACATGTACACATACAGTACATTGAGAAAGTATTCAGACCTCTTGACGTTTTCACTTTGTTACGTTACAGCCTTATTCTGATATGGATTCAATAAATAAAAATCCTCAATCTACACACAATACCCCATAATGACAAAGTGAAAACAGGTTTAGAAATGTTTGCAAATTTATTTAAAAAAACAGTAATAACTTATCTACATAAATATTCAGACCCTTTGCTATGAGATTCGAAATTGAGCTCAGGTGCATCATGTTTCCATTGATCATCCTTGAGATGTTTCTACAACTTGATTGGAGTCCACCTGTGGTAAATTCAATTGATTGGACATGATTTGGAAAGGCACACACCTGTCTATATAAGATCCCACAGTTGATAGTGCATGTCAGAGCAAAAACCAAGCCATGAGGTCGAAGGAATTGTCCGTAGAGCTCAGAGACAGGATTGTGTTGAGGCACAGATCTGGGGAAGGGTACCAAAAAATGTCTGAAGCATTGAAGGTCCCCAAGAACACAGTGGCCTCCATCATTCTTGAAAGGAAGAAGTTTGGAACCACCAATACTCTTCCTAGAGCTGGCTGCCCGACCAAACTGAGCAATCAGGGAAGAAGGGCCTTGGTCAGGTAGGTGTCCAAGAACCCGATGGTCACTCTGACAGAGCTCCAGAGTTCCTCTGTGGAGATGGGGGAACCTTCCAGAAGGACAACCATCTCTGCAGCACTCCACCAATCAGGCCTTTATGGTAGTGTGGCCAAACGGAAGCCACTCCTCAGGAAAAGGCACATGACAGCCCGCTTGGAGTTTGCCAAAAGGCACCTAAAGACTCTCAGACCATGAGAAACAAGAGTCTCTGGTCTGATGAAACCAAGATTGAACTCTTTGGCCTGAATGCCAAGCTCTGTGTGGGAAGCGGCATGGAGGGAGAGAGAGAGAGAGAGAGAGAGAGAGAGAGCAGAGAGATGACTCAAGTAGCCAAGTAAACTATAAAAATGACGTTACACATTTAATAAACCAAACACCTCTCCTCCAGATGTAACATGAAGCGGTGTCAGATCAGTTGGTTCAGCTATTGAGACTGACCCTGTGGAGAACTGAACACTTCCCAGCATGGACTCAACAAGCCCAGTAGCTTAAAGACTACATGACACTCTATGAGACCTCTCTAAAACGAGACTGGATATTTACTGACACCAAACAAAATGCAAGCGTCCCAAATGGCATCCTAATCCCTACATAGGGCGCTACTTTTGACCAGAGGGAATAGGGAATAGGGTGACATTTGGGACGCAGCCCATGTCTGGTGATGTAATGCCAGATGTTTGAGGATGCATTGAAGTCCCTCATTATTGAAGTCCCTAGTTAAACATTCAGGGAACAACGGCCTGATTGTCAGTATGTCTAGGCTATATGGGAAGGGTTCAATATGTCTAGGCTATATGGGAAGGGTTGAATATGTCTAGGCTATATGGGAAGGGTTGAATATGTCTAGCCTATATGGGAAGTGTTCAATATGTCTAGGCTATATGGGAAGGGTTGAATATGTCTAGGCTATATGGGAAGGGTTCAATATGTCTAGGCTATATGGGAAGGGTTGAATATGTCTAGGCTATATGGGAAGGGTTGAATATGTCTAGGCTATATGGGAAGGGTTCAATATGACTAGGCTATATGGGAAGGGTTGAATATGTCTAGGCTATATGGGAAGGGTTGAATATGTCTAGGCTATATGGGAAGGGTTGAATATGACTAGGCTATATGGGAAGGGTTCAATATGTCTAGGCTATATGGGAAGGGTTGAATATGTCTAGGCTATATGGGAAGGGTTCAATATGTCTAGGCTATATGGGAAGGGTTCAATATGTCTAGGCTATATGGGAAGGGTTGAATATGTCTAGGCTATATGGGAAGGGTTCAATATGTCTAGGCTATATGGGAAGGGTTGAATATGTCTAGGCTATATGGGAAGGGTTGAATATGTCTAGGCTATATGGGAAGTGTTCAATATGTCTAGGCTATATGGGAAGGGTTGAATATGTCTAGGCTATATGGGAAGGGTTGAATATGTCTAGGCTATATGGGAAGTGTTCAATATGTCTAGGCTATATGGGAAGGGTTCAATATGTCTAGCCTATATGGGAAGTGTTCAATATGACTAGCCTATATGGGATGTGTTCAATATGTCTAGGCTATATGGGAAGGGTTGAATATGTCTAGGCTATATGGGAAGGGTTCAATATGTCTAGGACTAGGCTATATGTTACACACCATAGATTATCAAAAGGAATTCAAACATGAAACTGCAGTGTGTGGGTACATTGGATATCCCCTTTCATTCATCTTGTCCAGAGTGAGCCAAGAAAGACACTATCCTTTGCATTAGCCATAATCTTGGGTCTGCATTACAGTTGTTTACAGTATATTTTGGTAAGACCATTAAACAGGTTTGCATGTTGTTAAAAAGGACCCTGCAAAGCTTAATAAACATATATTTCACTACATCCGCAATAACATCTGCTAAATATGTGTATGTGACCAATAAAATTTGATTTGATGAATCATAAACACATAGGGAAAGCCCAGTCCTCTGGAGGGGAAGGAAACACAGGAGATGTATTTTCCATCTCATTAAAATGTAGTTTTATTGAGGAAAGAGGCAGGTCTGTAATCAAACATGTTAACAAATATCACATAAAACCTCTGGACAGATTAGCATGGTTGGTCAACATGGAAAAACCACATCTGAGAAATATTCACAAGACGGAATTCCCCAGAGCTCCATAGGATGATAAGCTAGTAGCTACTGCCTCTCTAAAGAATCACTTCGCCATCAGAAAGCAAAATTTGAGATGATTAACTAAATGAGAAAGCTAAATATCTGTCATTCTGGCTAATTTCCCCAACGACTCCCTGCTGTCCATCGTCATTAGTTTGAGACAGCCTGTTGTCTGCACCACCTGGCGGAGTGAGTCACGACTCAGCGTGTACTGACTCTTCTTTCTCTCTCATCTACATGTCAACAGTTTACCACTGTGTACAAAAAAACAGCATGTACTGTCTCTTCATTCTGACTTTATAGAAACTATTCCTCCTTACATACACTATTGTACAATATGGTCCAATCCTCTCACACCTACAAGTCACCAGTTACCACCATGTGGATACAAGTCACCAGTTACCACCATGTAGATACAAGTCACCAGTTACCACCATGTAGATACAAGTCACCAGTTACCACCATGTAGATACAAGTCACCAGTTACCACCATGTAGACACTGTAGATACAAGTCACCAGTTACCACCATGTAGACACTGTAGATACAAGTCACCAGTTACCACCATGTAGACACTGTAGATACAAGTCACCAGTTACCACCATGTAGACACTGTAGATACAAGTCACCAGTTACCACCATGTAGATACAAGTCACCAGTTACCACCATGTAGACACAAGTCACCAGTTACCACCATGTAGATACAAGTCACCAGTTACCACCATGTAGATACAAGTCACCAGTTACCACCATGTAGATACAAGTCACCAGTTACCACCATGTAGATACAAGTCACCAGTTACCACCATGTAGATACAAGTCACCAGTTACCACCATGTAGATACAAGTCACCAGTTACCACCATGTAGACACTGTAGATACAAGTCACCAGTTACCACCATGTAGACACTGTAGATACAAGTCACCAGTTACCACCATGTAGACACTGTAGATACAAGTCACCAGTTACCACCATGTAGATACAAGTCACCAGTTACCACCATGTAGACACAAGTCACCAGTTACCACCATGTAGATACAAGTCACCAGTTACCACCATGTAGACACTGTAGATACAAGTCACCAGTTACCACCATGTAGACACTGTAGATACAAGTCACCAGTTACCACCATGTAGACACTGTAGATACAAGTCACCAGTTACCACCATGTAGATACAAGTCACCAGTTACCACCATGTAGACACAAGTCACCAGTCACCACCATGTAGATACAAGTCACCAGTTACCACCATGTAGATACAAGTCACCAGTTACCACCATGTAGACACTGTAGATACAAGTCACCAGTTACCACCATGTAGACACTGTAGATACAAGTCACCAGTTACCACCATGTAGATACAAGTCACCAGTTACCACCATGTAGACACAAGTCACCAGTTACCACCATGTAGATACAAGTCACCAGTTACCACCATGTAGACACTGTAGATACAAGTCACCAGTTACCACCATGTAGACACTGTAGATACAAGTCACCACCATGTAGATACAAGTCACCACCATGTAGATACAAGTCACCAGTTACCACCATGTAGACACTGTAGATACAAGTCACCAGTTACCACCATGTAGACACTGTAGATACAAGTCACCAGTTACCACCATGTAGATACAAGTCACCAGTTACCACCATGTAGACACAAGTCACCAGTTACCACCATGTAGATACAAGTCACCAGTTACCACCATGTAGACACTGTAGATACAAGTCACCAGTTACCACCATGTAGACACTGTAGATACAAGTCACCAGTTACCACCATGTAGACACTGTAGATACAAGTCACCAGTTACCACCATGTAGACACTGTAGATACAAGTCACCAGTTACCACCATGTAGATACAAGTCACCAGTTACCACCATGTAGACACAAGTCACCAGTTACCACCATGTAGATACAAGTCACCAGTTACCACCATGTAGACACTGTAGATACAAGTCACCAGTTACCACCATGTAGACACTGTAGATACAAGTCACCACCGTGTAGATACAAGTCACCACCATGTAGATACAAGTCACCAGTTACCACCATGTAGACACTGTAGATACAAGTCACCAGTTACCACCATGTAGACACTGTAGATACAAGTCACCAGTTACCACCATGTAGACACAAGTCACCAGTTACCACCATGTAGACACAAGTCACCAGTTACCACCATGTAGATACAAGTCACCAGTTACCACCATGTAGATACAAGTCACCAGTTACCACCATGTAGATACAAGTCACCAGTTACCACCATGTAGACACTGTAGATACAAGTCACCAGTTACCACCATGTAGATACAAGTCACCAGTTACCACCGTGTAGATACAAGTCACCAGTCACCACCGTGTAGATACAAGTCACCACCATGTGGATACAAGTCACCAGTTACCACCATGTAGACACTGTAGATACAAGTCACCAGTTACCACCATGTAGATACAAGTCACCAGTTACCACCGTGTAGATACAAGTCACCAGTCACCACCGTGTAGATACAAGTCACCAGTTACCACCATGTACAGTGGGGAAAAAAAGTATTTAGTAAGCCACCAATTGTGCAAGTTCTCCCACTTAAAAAGATGAGAGAGGCCTGTAATTTTCATCATAGGTACACGTCAACTATGACAGACAAATTGAGAAAAAAATCCAGAAACTCACATTGTAGGATTTTTAATGAATTTATTTGCAAATGATGGTGGAAAATAAGTATTTGTTATATACCCTTTGTTGGCAATGACACAGGTCAAACGTTTTCTGTAAGTCTTCACAAGGTTTTCACACACTGTTGCTGGTATTTTGGCCCATTCCTCCATGCAGATCTCCTCTAGGGCAGTGATGTTTTGGGGCTGTCGCTGGGCAACACACACTTTCAACTCCCTCCAAAGATTTTCTATGGGGTTGAGATCTCGAGACTTCTTACGAAGCCACTCCTTCGTTGCCCGGGCGGTGTGTTTGGGATCATTGTCATGCTGAAAGACCCAGCCACGTTTCATCTTCAATGCCCTTGCTGATGGAAGGAGGTTTTCACTCAAAATCTCACGATACATGGCCCCATTCATTCTTTCCTTTACACGGATCAGTCGTCCTGGTCCCTTTGCAGAAAAACAGCCCCAAAGCATGATGTTTCCACCCCCATGCTTCACACTAGGTATGGTGTTCTTTGGATGCAACTCAGCATTCTTTGTCCTCCAAACACGACGAGTTGAGTTTTTACCAAAAATATATATTTTGGTTTCATCTGACCATATGACATTCTCCCAATCCTCTTCTGGATCATCCAAATGCACTCTAGCAAACTTCAGACGGGCCTGGACATGTACTGGCTTAAGCAGGGGGACACGTCTGGCACTGCAGGATTTGAGTCCCTGGCGGCGTAGTGTGTTACTGATGGTAGGCTTTGTTACTTTGGTCCCAGCTCTCTACAGGTCATTCACTAGGTCACCCCGTGTGGTTCTGGGATTTTTGCTCACCATTCTTGTGATCATTTTGACCCCACGGGGTGAGATCTTGTGTGGAGCCCCAGATCGAGGGAGATTATCAGTGGTCTTGTATGTCTTCCATTTCCTAATAATTGCTCCCACAGTTGATTTCTTCAAACCAAGCTGCTTACCTATTGCAGATTCAGTCTTCCCAGCCTGGTGCAGGTCTACAATTTTGTTTCTGGTGTCCTTTGACAGCTCTTTGGTCTTGGCCATAGTGGAGTTTGGAGTGTGACTGTTTGAGGTTGTGGACAGGTGTCTTTTATACTGACAACAAGTTCAAACAGGTTCCATTAATACAGGTAACGAGTGGAGGACAGAGGAGCTCTTAAAGAAGAATACTTATTTTCCACCATAATTTGCTAATAAAATTCATTAAAAATCCTACAATGTGATTTTCTGGATTTTTTCCCCTCATTTTGTCTGTCATAGTTTACGTGTACCTATGATGAAAATTACAGGCCTCTCTCATCTTTTTAAGTGGGAGAACTTGCACAATTGGTGGCTGACTAAATACTTTTTTTTCCCCACTGTAGATAAAAGTCACCAGTTACCACCATGTAGACACTGTAGATACAAGTCACCAGTTACCACCATGTAGATACATGTCACCAGTTACCACCATGTAGACACTGTAGATACAAGTCACCAGTTACCACCATGTAGATACAAGTCACCAGTTACCACCATGTAGACACAAGTCACCAGTTACCACCATGTAGACACTGTAGATACAAGTCACCAGTTACCACCATGTAGATACAAGTCACCAGTTAACACCATGTAGACACTGTAGATACAAGTCACCAGTTACCACCATGTAGATACAAGTCACCAGTTACCACCATGTAGATACAAGTCACCAGTTACCACCATGTAGATACAAGTCACCAGTTACCACCATGTGGATACAAGTCACCACCATGTGGATACAAGTCACCAGTTACCACCATGTAGATACTGTAGATACAAGTCACCAGTTACCACCATGTAGATACAAGTCACCAGTTACCACCATGTAGACACAAGTCACCAGTTACCACCATGTAGACACAAGTCACCAGTTACCACCATGTAGATACAAGTCACCAGTTACCACCAGTTACCACCATGTAGATACAAGTCACCAGTTACCACCATGTAGACACAAGTCACCAGTTACCACCATGTAGACACAAGTCACCACCATGTAGACACAAGTCACCACCATGTAGACACAAGTCACCACCATGTAGACACAAGTCACCACTATGTAGACACAAGTCACCACCATGTAGACACAAGTCACCACCATGTAGACACAAGTCACCACCATGTAGACACAAGTCACCACCATGTAGACACAAGTCACCAGTTACCACCATGTAGACACAAGTCACCAGTTACCACCATGTAGACACAAGTCACCAGTTACCACCATGTAGACACAAGCCACCAGTTACCACCACACACTGTAGATACAAGTCACCAGTTAACACCATGTAGACACTGTAGATACAATACTGTGAGCCCAGAGAAAGGGAAAGTCACGCCAGGAGACTGAGGAGATCAAATATTTAACCTGAAACTGAAAGCTGCCAGCATGGTTCCAATTAAGAGGCAGTGCCAAGCGAGAGAGAGACGCAGCGAGACTGACTGAAGAGACACACAGAGAGAGAGAGAGAGAGAGAGAGAGAGAGAGAGAGAGAGAGAGAGAGAGAGAGAGAGAGAGAGAGAGAGAGAGAGAGAGAGAGAGAGAGAGAGAGAGAGAGAGAGAGAGAGAGAGAGAGAGAGAGAGAGAGAGAGAGAGAGAGAGAGAGAGAGAGAGAGACGACAGAGAGGCGAGAGAGACGAGAGCGGGAGGACAGAGAGAGAGAGGACAGAGAGAGAGAGGACAGAGAGAGAGAGGACAGAGAGAGAGAGGACAGAGAGGACAGAGACAGAGATCGACAGAGAGAGAGATGGACAGAGAGAGAGATGGACAGAGATGGACAGAGACAGAGAGGACAGAGACAGAGACAGAGAGAGACGAGAGAGAGAGGCCATTGAATGACGTTAGTCTGGTAGAAGTATTTATAGAGGAGAAGTTTAATCCTGGGCATTGGCTAAACTAAGCCCTGATGATGTGTTACTGCAGGCCAACCTGTTCACTCTCCAACCAACCCCCTCTGGATAGAGCTGGGCAATGGTGGGCAGTGGAGCTGGCAGAAGGGCAGACGGGCGGACAGGGAGAAAGGCAGATGGGATAGACGGGGAGAAAGGCAGACGGGATAGACGGGGAGAAAGGCAGACGGGATAGACGGGGAGAAAGGCAGACGGGATAGACAGGGAGAAAGGCAGACGGGATAGACGGGGAGAAAGGCAGACGGGATAGACGGGGAGAAAGACAGACGGGATAGACGGGGAAAAAGGCAGACAGATGGGAAGAAAGGTAGGCAAGCATGAATGCAGACAGACCAATAGAAAGGCAGGCAGGGTTGGGGTAGCTGCAGGGATTGTTTCTGTCTTCCAAGCAGAGCAGTGCTAGTGCTAACAACATGCCACCGCTGAGCAACTACAGGTAACTGTGGGCATTGGAGCAGGCAGACGGGGAGAAAAGCAGGCTTGATAGGATCTTGTTGCTAGTTGTCACGACACCAACATTTTGACATCGATACCGATACCAGGTTTAGTATCACGAAACTCAATACCATTCACATACATACACAGTCAGTTCGAGGCTCGAGCAAAGATGATCTTGACTGGGAGAGGAGTGAGGGAGAAGTACGGCTGGGACGATCCCAGTATTGCGATACTCGTTAGTATCGTGGCAAGGAAACAAAACACAAAGTGGATTTTACTTCTTTAGAAAAACAGCCCTAATGTTGGAAACAAACATCATTATGTTGTCATCCAGGGTCACATGTTTATTTTCCAAGCTATAGCACACAATGTTACATACAGCAGGTTTTTAAAGGACAAAAGAGTTTGGTCTACTTCGTGGTGAAATTTTTGCCATGTAAAAATATTGCGATACTGGTATCGTCCTGGCCCTAGAGAGAACGGTGCTGCACCACTCTTTATACTTCTATAGGTCCATTTTTCAGCTAGGACTATGGTACACCGGCGGGAGCTCTCCAGTACATTAGGTGGCAGTAATGCGCCATAACGGTGGATGCCAACCGCCGATAAACCCCACAGAAGAGGCGGGGGTGACTACACTAGTAGCTAGCTAGCTAGGACTCCAGTACACAGCAGGCGGGATAGGTAGCTAGCTAGCTAGGACTCCAGTACACAGCAGGCGGGATAGGTAGCTAGCTGGCTAATGATACCTAGGACACCAGTAGACGGTGTCCTCCACCCCAACCTGTCAGGCACTGTTTTCCCGTAGTTCTGTTAACGACGGCGAGGCCAGTTGTTCGGCAAGTGGGAGCGAAGGACACTGTGTGCTAGCTAGCTAGTTAGCTAACTAGGACTAAGGTACACAGCAGGCGGGAAATGTAGCTAGCTAGCACACCAGTAGAGTGTACTTCGACGCCACCTGTCGGGCACCGTTTTCCCACAGTTCTGTTAACGACAGTGAGGGCAGGTGTTCGGCAGGCATTAGCAAAGGACACTGGGTGCCAGCTAGCTAGTTCGGAACCAATGGGATGCTTTTTTTTGTGAGAATCAGCTTTAAAAATCAGCAATATTATGGATTATGGTTTGCATATTATCCCAAACAAGATACTGGGTAGTGAATTTATTTTAGCTTCAACTGTAAGTTAACAAGTGAAATTAGCCTACAAAGCTGCAAGCTACCAGTATCTCGCCTGTAATGGACAGAAGTACCGAAACAAAAAAATCCTAGTACCAAACCGTTTTTTCTTGTTCAAGTATCTTCTGCATCAGATAAATGTCAGAAAGAGGATAATTTATCTGACCTAACTTTCCACCAATTCCTAGCTTAACCCCAGCCAGCCCACTGTCAGGCTGTTTGAAAATGTAGACGTGAAACTCAATATATGGTGGATATATGCAATGCTCATCATTCCCCAGAGGAATGTCAGGGCTCTCCGTCCGTCCGTCCGTCCGTCCGTGTGGCCTAACATCAGTCTCTGTGTGAGGAGAGAGACTGTGTCCAGAGAGATGAAAGGAGAGCGCTCAGACAGTTGAATTGTAGACAGCAAACGTCCCCAGAGAACTCATTTGTTGCTCATGTCCATCGTAATTTCATTGATACAGGTGCTCTGTTCTGTTCCAGATACAGTATCTACAGCCCTATCCCCTCTATTGGATGATTGATACAGGTGCTCTGTTCTGTTCCAGATACAGTATCTACAGCCCTATCCCCTCTATTGGATGATTGATACAGGTGCTCTGTTCTGTTCCAGATACAGTATCTACAGCCCTATCCCCTCTATTGGATGATTGATACAGGTGCTCTGTTCTGTTCCAGATACAGTATCTACAGCCCTATCCCCTCTATTGGATGCTTTTTAGACTGGGCAGTTTTGCGTCCCAAATGGCACCTATCCCCTGCATCGTGTATGCAATGCTCATCACTTTCCCAGAGGAATGTCATGTGTGTTTGTGTGTTGTGTGTTGTGTGTGTGTGTGTGTCTGTTGTGTGTATGTCTGTGTGTTGTGTTGTGTATATGTTGTGTGTGTGTGTTGTGTCTGTGTGTTGTGTATATGTTGTGTGTGTGTGTTGTGTCTGTGTGTGTGTGTGTGTGTGTGTGTGTGTGTGTGTGTGTGTGTGTGTGTGTGTGTGTGTGTGTCACTCGCTATAGCCCTCTAGGCAGCTAGACTAGTCTGTCAGTCCACAGTTCTCATTACCACATACAGCCTCCTGGGAATGAAGTACCTTCACTTCAGACTGTTTCTATATTAAGGGAATGAAGTACCTTCACTTCAGACTGTTTCTATATTAAGGGAATGAAGTACCTTCACTTCAGACTGTTTCTATATTAAGGGAATGAAGTACCTTCACTTCAGACTGTTTCTATATTAAGGGAATGAAGTACCTTCACTTCAGACTGTTTCTATATTAAGGGAATGAAGTACCTTCACTTCAGACTGTTTCTATATTAAGGGAATGAAGTACCTTCACTTCAGACTGTTTCTATATTAAGGGAATGAAGTACCTTCACTTCAGACTGTTTCTATATTAAGGGAATGAAGTACCTTCACTTCAGACTGTTTCTATATTAAGGGAATGAAGTACCTTCACTTCAGACTGTTTCTATATTAAGGGAATGAAGTACCTTCACTTCAGGCTGTTTCTATATTAAGGGAATGAAGAACCTTCACTTCAGACTATGGTTTCTATATTAAGGGAATGAAGTACCTTCACCTCAGACTATGGTTTCTATATTAAGGGAATGCAGTACCTTCACTTCAGACTATGGTTTCTATATTAAGGGAATGAAGTACCTTCACTTCAGACTATGGTTTCTATATTAAGGGAATGCAGTACCTTCACTTCAGACTATGGTTTCTATATTAAGGGAATGCAGTACCTTCACTTCAGACTATGGTTTCTATATTAAGGGAATTAAGTACCTTCACTTCAGACTATGGTTTCTATATTAAGGGAATGAAGTACCTTCACTTCAGACTGTTTCTATATTAAGGGAATCCAGTACCTTCACTTCAGACTGTTTATATATTAAGGGAATGAAGTACCTTCACTTCAGACTATGGTTTCTATATTAAGGGAATGCAGTACCTTCACTTCAGACTATGGTTTCTATATTAAGGGAATGCAGTACCTTCACTTCAGACTATGGTTTCTATATTAAGGGAATTAAGTACCTTCACTTCAGACTATGGTTTCTATATTAAGGGAATGAAGTACCTTCACTTCAGACTGTTTCTATATTAAGGGAATCCAGTACCTTCACTTCAGACTGTTTATATATTAAGGGAATGAAGTACATTCACTTCAGACTATTGTTTCCATATTAAGTATATCAATATTCTGAATCTCTCTCAGTATTGCTCAATAGGCTACTTCAATCTCAGAAGAAATTAAACATATACACAAGTAAAAAAAGTACAAGAGATGAGTGGACCAACCTATCATTCAGGTACGCATCAGGATGTATAGGCCTAATAATAATAATAATAATAACAATAATGACTTATTCAATGGTTATTACAAAGTTCTAACATGGTCATTACTATCAGAGGCTGAACCCATGCAGGCTGGCAATAACTTCCTTATTGTCAGAGAGAGGAAAGCTGGCCACCACAGTGAGGGAGAAACATGACTTCCACCTAGTCAAACCAGACTGCGCAGTCTCTCTCCGTCTGACCCAGTCACTAGCTAGCAAACCATGTCTGTGTCCCAAACGGCACCCTAGTCCCGTTATAGTGCACTACTTTTGACCAGGGTAAATAGTGCACTATATAGGGAATAGGGTGCCATTTGGGATGCAGAACAGGTCTGCCTCATAATGGTCCCTCTGAATCTGTGTTTCTTTGCAAAGGACGTCTGAGCAAATGTTTGAACACAAATGTGAATGTATGTTCTGTTGACATTCGGTATGAAATGCATTGACGCTGCATGGGCCACACCACATGGGAATAATAAACAGGTTTATATTATCATAAAGGTTATCTCCTGAGAGTCACTCCAAGGTTGTAGGCTATTGGTATATTCAGTCATAGAACTCTTTTCGGACCAACCATTTCTCTGTTATGGAGGCCTCTTCATTGCAGGGTGAACATTAACCTGAATCTGTTGATATTCTTGGCAATTACAGTAGTTGGACTGAACATAGCCTGAGTCCGAGATCTGTGCTGCTATCTCGTCAACTCCCTGTCAATCATTGTTTGGCGTGACAATGACATAGGAGTTGGCAAGATATCAGATTTGGGCCTAGCTATACTGAACATATGTAAGCCTACAATAGTAATTCTGGCGAAGAGGTGGTATCAGTGCAAAAAAGAAAACCTTTAATCCATGAAGTACTTTCCAGGTCCACTGTGTGTGTCCATACAGAGCTAACGGTTTGGGCACGCTAGCCTGAGCCAGCTTTAAGGATTCCCATTGAGAAACAACATCTTACAGAGGATTGGAAGAACTTTGAAGTGATTAGACAGGTAATATGTCCAGGCATGTATAAACCAAAGCCCAGTTGCATCACATACGCTTACAACTCCCCAGAGCCAAAATAACATATTGTACCGATAGTATGGATACAGAAATGGTACATCTATAAATAAATGTATACAGCGTCGGATAAAGATTCCAGAGTGGAAAACAAAGAAAACTCTAATAAATTCTTCAACGTGAGCGCTAGCAGCATTTCACATGAAGTCATTTAGCATCTGTACAACAAGCTCTGCATTTATCCCAATGGAGAGCCTCTGGCTAAGATGACTTCACTTCAGCAGGGTAGTGGAGGTATAGAGCCCCACAGTGGAGGTGTCATAATACCCATAAAACCTAGCGGTCAAACAGGGAAACGGTTCCAATAGTTTTTTCCACCATTAATATTTCCCATAGCGGATTTTAGAAACACTAAAAATAAGGGCTGTGTTTTGAGCCTACCCTGACGTGACGTTTTGATAACCGTGTAAATCTCTCTCGGACAATAGTCATATGCATCTTAGCTGCCCTGGAAACAGATGACAGGTAGATGCCTACTGATCGATTTGCTGTCACCTGACCAACTCTGTCACCTGACCAACTCTGTCACCTGACCAACTCTGTCACCTCAATGCAGATGGGCGGCAGGTAGCTTAGTGGGTAAGAGCGTTGTGCCAGTAACCGAAAGGTCGCTGGTTCTAATCCCCGAGCCGACTAGGTGAAAAATCTGTCGATGTGCCCTTGAGCAAGGCACTTAACCCTAATTGCTCCTGTAAGTCGCTCTGGATAAGAGCATCTGCTAAATGACTGTAAATGTAAAATGTAAATGAAGTAAGAAATAAAAAGTGGAAGCAGCTTCTTTTTGGACAATTGAGAATGAGACCAATTCTGGATTTAGGATACTGTTGGGGCTCAACCCAAGGAGACTTGATGAAGACCTAGGCCTAAGTGGTAGAAATATTGTCACCAATAGAGACACAGGAGAGCATAGATTGCAGTGTGCAGATTCTCTTTTTAGCCTATCATTTAGAGCTCACACCAGACCATAGGGTTGTGATGGCGACTCACTGCCAGGATAAAGCTGAGCTGCAGCCCAAGTTGAAAAGGAGGTAAAGGAGCCATTTTTAGAGTATTGAGATGCAGCCAACTAAGTTTAGGGAACTGTTGGGGCTCAAACTAAACAGACGGGTTCTGGTGGTGACTCGTTGCACAGCCAAAGTAAAGTTGAGCTGCAGATCATTTGTTTTGGTACTGTCCATTTGCAGCTTGTTTTTGGACACAGGTCCAGGAATGGCTGAAGGATTGCAATATTTACCTGGAGCTAACCCTGCAGATAGCACTACTGGGTGATCTGAAAAGTCATAGTCAATCGATCAATAATATAATAATAGTTTTAGCAAAAATGTTTATTTTCAATTTACAATCTGTAGTACAATGAGAATAGAAGGGTCCAGAACTTTTGTGAACACTGTACAGCTGAAAAATATAAGGCAAATATAAATCCAATATGAATGGTGTTGATAGATGGGAGGGGTTGAATGGAGCTGAAGGATGGGACTAATAACATCAACTAATAACAACAAGATAGCTAATGTAAAGCATACTGTGTCCATAATAAGTATATAGGTTTTAGGTTAAGAGCTTTTGTGAAAGAGCACAGTTAAAAATATATGATATATTGAAGCAAACCGGATGGACATCATGAAAATGATTGGAGAGGTTGAGGGTAGAGGAAGTTCAGGAGTAAAAACAAACAAAATATAATTATTGTAAAATTGACTGTGTCCATAAAATGTATATAGTATGTATAAGCTGGAAGTAGAGGCCTAAGCATTGTTGTTCACTAGTTTACTCCAATTAGGGAAGGGGTGGTGGGGTTGGAAAGTAATAAAGGGAAATATATATTTAAAAAGGATATGTATATAAATGTATGTTTATGTATGTATGTATGTATGTATGTATGTATGTATGTATGTATATGTACACTACCGTTCAAAAGTTTGGGGTCACTTAGAAATGTCCTTGTTTTCGAAAGAAAACCCTTTTGCAATTATGTTAGCACAGCTGAAAACTGTTGTGCTGATTAAAGAAGCAATAAAACTGGCCTTCTTGAGACTAGTTGAGTATCTGGAGCATCAGCAATTGTGGGTCGATTACAAGCTCAAAATTACCAGAAACAAATAACTTTCTTCTGAAACTCGTCAGTCTATTCTTGTTCTGAGAAATGAAGGCTATTCCATGCGAGAAATTGCCAAGAAACTGAAGATCTCGTACAACGCTGTGTACTACTCCCTTCACAGAACAGCGCAGACTGGCTCTAACCAGAATAGAAAGAGGAGTGGGAGGCCCCGGTGCACAACTGAGCAAGAGGACAAATACATTAGAGTGTCTAGTTTGAGAAACAGACGCCTCACAGGTCCTCAACTGGCAGCTTCATTAAATAGTACCCGCAAAACACCAGTCTCAACGTCAACAGTGAAGAGGCGACTCCGGGATGCTGACCTTCTAGGCAGAGTTGCAAAGAAAAAGCCATCTCAGACTGGCCAATAAAAATAAAAGATTAAGATGGGCAAAAGAACACAGACACTGGACTTTTTCTATATCCACAGTAAAACAAGTCCTATATCGACATAACCTGAAAGGCCGCTCAGCAAGGAAGAAGCCACTGCTCCAAAACCGCCATAAAAAAGCCAGACTACGGTTTGCAACTGCACATGGGGACAAAGATCGTACTATTTGGGAAATGTCCTCTGGTCTGATGAAACAAAAATAGAACTGTTTGGCCATAATGACCATAGTTATGTTTGGAGGAAATAGGGGGTACTTACAAGCCGAAGAACACCATCCCAACCGTGAAGGACGGGGGTGGCAGCATCATGCTGTGGGGGTGCTTTGCTGCAGGAGGGAATGGTGCACTTCACAAAATAGATGGCATCATAAGGAAGGAAAATTATGTGGATATATTGAAGCAACATCTCAAGACATCAGTCAGGAAGTTAAAGCTTGGTTGCAAATGGGTCTTCCAAATGTACAATGACCCCAAGCATACTTCCAAAGTTGTGGCAAAATGGCTTAAGGACAACAAAGTCAAGGTATTGGAGTGGCCATCACAAAGCCCTGACCTCAATCCTATAGAAGATTTGTGGGCAGAACTGAAAAAGCGTGTGGGAGCAAGGAGGCCTACAAACCTGACTCAGTTACACCAGCTCTGTCAGGAGGAATGGGCCAAAATTCACCAACTTATTGTGGAAAGCTTGTGGAAGGCTACCCGAAACGTTTGACCGAAGTTAAACAATTTAAAGGCAATGCTACCAAATACTAATTGAGTGTATGTAAACTTCTGACCCACTGGGAATGTGATAAAATAAATACAAGCTTAAATAAATCATTCTCTCTACTATTATTCTGACATTTCACATTCTTAATGTGCCTACAGGGTAGATCTCCTTGTTGTGATATATATGGGTCGGTCTCTACAGGGTAAATGTCCTTGTTGTGATATATATGGGTCGGTCTCTACAGGGTAGATTTCCTTGTTGTGATATATATGGGTCGGTGTCTACAGGGTAGATTTCCTTGTTGTGACATATATGGGTCGGTGTCTACAGGGTAGATTTCCTTGTTGTGATATATATGGGTTGGTGCCTACAGGGTAGATCTCCTTGTTGTCGGCTAATCTGTGTGGACAGAAAGCATAGTAGGTCCTCAGCTGATCCACAACAAAGGGCAGACAACGTTCCTTCCTGTGAAGGCAGGGTTGATAGTGGGGTCACACACCCATCCAGCCACACACAAACAGGCACCCAGCCACACACAAACAGCCACCCAGCCAGACTAGAGCCCTGCATGAATTTTAAGCCTGAACCCTACCCAGGCCCTACACTAACCAGGCCCGATTGCTTCTGCCAAATTTAAGGCCCTGTCCGAAATAACTTCCTTCATTAGGTAATCCATTAGCTGCTTCTCTCGGTCGGTCACTTCCTCCCTGCGCGCAGCTCGCTCTGCATGCACTCTGCTCACGGCACTCTGAGTCTGAGTATCCATAGCAACATATCCGCTTGCGCTGCTCTGCTCAACGAAGAGACATGAGAGCAGTCAGCTGTTAGTTACTTTGTCACTTTAAAAACACTGACAAAACTCAAGGAACATTATTATTTTCTGCTAGATAATCTCTCGTCTTATATTTGAAGTTGAGGTTGAAGCACTTCTGACACCATGTTATGATCTTAGTCAGATATGGCTGTACTGCGCAGCGGAGCACGCACAAATGGCTCAGCTTCAAAATGTTAGTGATCAATTTAGTGATACCCGAGCCCTGCCCGTACCCTAGTTATTGATGAAAAAACAGGCCCTGCCTGGCCCTAACCCGATGTATAATGTCGGAGCCCGTCGGGCTGGAGTAGGAGAGCTCTAAGCCACCCTACCCCACCCACCGACACACAGCGCCACCAGAGTCAGAAAGTTTAAACAGGACGTGGGAGGCATTCCAGGGGCCATGGTCTGCATCCCAAATAGCACCCTATTCCCTATATAGTGCACTACTTTTGGCCAGAGACCTATGAGCCCTGGTCAAAAGTAGTGTACTAAATAGGGAGTAGGGAGCCATTTGGGACGAACTCACAGAGTGGGGCCTGCTGCTGGGAAATGACTGGGTCAACAGTGGGAGAGAGGCTTTCCCTGCTGTCACCAGGACTTTGTACCCAGACTACCCCACTAATCCATCAATGAGCCACAGTCCAACACACAGGGCAGGGCTGTGCTCATTAGGCATCTAACGCAACGAAAACAGACTCAAACAGGGGAGGCACTAACAGGACCTTGTCCAATAAAGCTTGTTTTGTTTTAAAGTTGAGGTTTCAAAACATTGTGCCCTGATGAATGTGTGGCAGCTGAGCCGACAGTCACCAGTAACAACAGTACTGCAGGGTCTGGAGGACAGGGAGCCCACTGACTAAACAGTTTATTCAGCACATTTAGCCTGTTTAAATGCCAGGGAAGGGACCTGGGCTTCCTGAACATGGCTATTCAGAAGGGTTTGACCTCGGAGCAGCAGGAACAATATGCAGTAGCTCTGTGACTGACTGACTGATACTGGACTGTCTGTGACTGACTGACTCACTGTCTGTGCCTGACTGACTGACTGTCTGTGACTGACTGACTGTCTGTGACTGACTGACTGACTGACTGTCTGTGACTGACTGACTGTCTGTGACTGACTGACTGTCTGTGACTGACTGACTGACTGTCTGTGACTGACTGACTGACTGTCTGTGACTGACTGACTGTCTGTGACTGACTGACTGTCTGTGACTGACTGACTGTCTGTGACTGACTGACTGACTGACTGTCTGTGACTGACTGACTGTCTGTGACTGACTGTCTGTGACTGTCTGTGACTGACTGACTGTCTGTGACTGACTGACACTAGACTCAAATCAAATGTTATTTGCCACATGCGCCGAATACAACAGGTGTTGACCTTCCAGTGAAATGCTTCCTGACAAGCCCATAACCAACAATGCAGTTTTAAGACAAACTGTGACTGAAATTTGCAGCACCATCAGACATTAGAGGTGGAGATTCTAGATGTTGACTGGAGATTAGACCCATCTGGTTCAACACTGTTCTTGTCATTTTCATTGTCAATGTGACCTGAAACAAGCTGGAGAGTATCACTGCTATAAACAAGTTGGAGAGTATCACTGCTATTCAATTCTATTAGTGAGGGTTGTGTCAATATCAACTGAATTAGTAAGTCCCCTTGTGTCCTAACAAGTCCAGGCAAAACTGATCCATTGAAGTGTACCACGCCAGCCATACACATTTACATTACATTTTAGTCATTTAGCAGACGCTCTTATCCAGAGCGACTTACAGGAGCAATTAGGGTTAAGTGCCTTGCTTAAGGGCACATCGACAGATTTTTCACCTAGTCGGCTCGGGGATTAGAACCAGCGACCTTTCGGTTACTGGCACAACACTCTTACCCACTAAGCTACCTGCCGCCCTACATACCAATGCCAGTGAGTGATGTCACACTGCCACCCTCACACCTGTACCTGAAAAATCAAGTGACAGACATCTAGATACAGGACATGACAATAGTAATGTACTTACTTGTCATACTCAGCATTGTCACGGTCACAGCGGGCATCCTGGTGCTTCTGCCAGTCTTTCCCGTGTTTACATGTGGTGAGCAGCACCATGTCCTCAGAGTTATGGACATGATGTAATGCATTCCTCGTATCTGATCCGATTCCAGTGAGGTATCGTTTCCCCTTGAACACAAGCATGTACTTCCTGTAAGGTGGGATAGCGTTGTATTTTAAATAGCCCCTCTCCCCTCCAGTCCTGGGGTGCTCTTTCCCAAAAAGAGGGATGGAGACGTCAAAATTCGGTCTGAAGTTCTCGGTGCTGATGCTTGCCTTGGCCAGCATTGCCCGTCCAAAGTCGAAGCCAGGATCTTCCGTGTAGTCGGGCCATGTCCCAGAGTAGAGGTTGAAGACGAGGTGGTTCTTTCCGTTATTCCACAGATGCAAGTTCTGGACTTTAGTTCTGAGGTTGTGAACATACTGTGGAGACAGCGTGTCCCTGTCTAGAGTGTCCAAACTCAGGACGAACAGACAAGCCTGTCCCGGGTCAGACGTATAGAACCTGGAAGCCTCAATGGAGGATAAGATATTCTGATAACTCTCTGACATCTTCTCTCCTTTATGCTGCGGGTAAATGTAAACTTTAAATTGGTTGGTTTTGCACAAGGAAAAATCAAAGCAGGAGTCCATCCTGCAACGTTTCCCATTATAAACTTCCGAAATAACATCCCTCTTCTGCCGTGGCGATATGTGAACGTTGTACTCCTCGGTCTCCATTTGGTCCCAGGGGCTGAACGGCTGCAGGGGTCCCGAGAAGTGGGGCCACTGGGGGCTCCCGTGGTATCCACGGAGGCTGCGGTCATCACGCCGGTTGTTGCTTCTGAATAGCGGGGCTTGCACCCCTCCGAAGTACAACAACAGAATGAGACACGCGCCGGCGGAGAACAGAATTAAGTACCGTTTTTTGGCCTGCATGTGTCCTTCGATCAGGGTCGAGATGTTTAGTAAATCCAACGCGCCCCGATGAAGTTTCGCTCCTCTCACCACTACTTCCAGTTGAAGGGCTGCGCCATCTTCCTCCAGCCTGAAAGTGTTTAGTGCTCACCACCTTCTGATTCCTTTCCCCAAGCCGACGATTGATCCAGCGCATGTGGGCGATTTATAACGATCATTTACTTCTCCCCTTGTCAATAGTTATGGCTAGCAGTGGCTATCTTCCAACACTGAAGAGTAGGCTACCTCCCTGGTAAATTAGTGATTGAAGAGGCACCCTGACCTTACATTTATTTAGGCTATTAGCGGATTCATCTTCAGTGTTCCATCTTCTGCCATATGAAAAGGAAACAGGCCTTTTCACTTACATTGAAAGCCAGAGTCTTCTTGTTCTTGCCTTGTAACCTAACGTTATAGTAGTAACGTTTCACAACCACAATTGACTAGCCTAGCTAGCTACACAGGGCGACAAGAATGTAGCCAACTTGGCTAGCTTGCCCAAACATCCAGAGATTCAGGACTCACATTAGACCGTTCCATGTTGGACTACTCCATGGTCTGAACGAACGATATAACTGAATGTTGGAGGGTACCAAGCCAGCTATCTAGCCTTCTGGTCCATATGAAGTTCTGCAGTTCAATAAATAGTTGAAAGCAATTCGACTTAGGTGCATTCACAACCCTCTCTCTGATTTACTCTCCCAGTCCAAGGAAAGAAAACTCCGTCTCTTGAAGCGTCGGAAATTATTGTTAGACATTCAGGAACATTAAAGAAACATATCCGTAAATTCCTTTGTTTTGGAACCCAATTTTAAAATGTTTCGCTAGTTGTTCTGAACATCACACAGAGGCACTCCAATCCCACGGCTGATGATGTGACGTTCTTCCATAATGCACTGGGCTTTTTGATTGGTTCGCGTCATATCCGAAACAGGCGGGGCTTCCGCATCCATTCACAACTAGAGACTCGCCACTGATAGAACACGAGCACCAGGAGCAGCGGTATAGCAACCTAATGGTGCCGTTTTTGCAGAGATGCAGGGTTTCTCTATTGCATTGCTGTTATTTTCCATATATCTCATTTTACAGCACATATTGGTTTGACCTGTCTAACAAACACACATGTATGGGCTGCCGAGTGGCGCAGCGGTCTAAGGCACTGCATCTCAGTGCTTGAGGCGTCACTACAGACCACCTGGTTTGATTCCAGGCTGTATCACAACCGGCCTGATTGAGAGTCCCATAGGGCGGCGCACAATTGGCCCAGCGTCGTCCCGGTTTGGCCGGTGTAGGCCGTCATTGTAAATATAAATGTGTTCTTAACTGACTTGCCTAGTTAAATAAAGGTTAAATATACATATATATATATATATATATATATAAACTCATTTTCATTCATTCACATGATGATAGAATTTAGAGTCTAGGCCTACATTCTCATATATTCTTTATGCAACTACAGTTTACAGACAAAACTGTGCCAGTTTGTCACGCTGCTTGCTTAGCAAGTACCGCCACCTTCTGATTTCAGCTCATACTGAGGCTCAAACCTAGGACCTCCTGCCTCACAAACAAACGTGAATGACCAGCCCCCTGAAGCGCCTTACCCAGTCACCACTGAAAAGCTAGCTACTGGAGACACTTCAGGCTGAGGAGTGAGTTTCACAGATCCCAATCTGCTACACAATGTTTTGCTTCTCAGTTGCAGGGCACTAAAACACTGTTGTTCCTTTCAGCACAACCTCTGACCCCTAATCTCACTATTCTGATTGGCCTTGAGGAACTCTGCATGAAGACAGGATGAACCATGTCACAGCAGAGCAGCATACACTACGGTTGAATTGGTTGGCAGCGTTCTGCAAAGGTGAAGGTTACTGCTAGCTCCACCATCACACTATGAATGCCATATTTATGCTGTCCTATACATCAACCGCAGGGTGATATTACCAACACTCATGTTGTTTTCATGAGATGGCTGACTACTTCATTTATCAGGTTGAGTCATGTGCTTATACGTCTTATGCTTGTGCTTCTGGTCTTGAGGCTTGTCCCCCTGGCCTGAACTGTTTTCACAGCTGCTGTGGTCTGAAAGAGGTTGGAAAGACTAGAAGTGATTTTGCAGAGACAGGAGGTGCATGCATCCCAAATGGCACCCTATTCCCTATATAGTGCACTACATTTGACCAGAGCCCATAGGGTTTTTTACCAGGGTTCTGGTCAAAGGTAGGGCACTATATAGGGAATAGGGTGCCAATTGGGATACAGACGGGGAGTTAGCAAAAGAGGAATTTGAACTGCGTTCCTCAGGAGCTGTGGAGCAGGGTCTGTGTTCGGTGGCCAGCGGGTGCTGCTCCCATGGCCCAGTGATCAAAGACAAGTCCTTCTCCTCTCCTCCTTCCTCTCCTCCCTCCTCCCCCTCGGCACAACATTCCTTCCATCCCCTTCTCTCTCTTCTCTTTCATCCCACAGTGAACTCGTTTACCACAGAGGACTGCTGGTACTCCTGCATGCCACTAGACTGTGTTAGCCCACTGAGCTAAGGCCCTGTGTGACACAAGTCTTCAGGTCTTGGGAAAGTGTTACTTTTCACGCGAGCAGGGTTCACCAAACCACTTCTGTTACATATGCATCCTAATCCCTTTATGACATTTTATAAAAAAAAAAAATGTGGTTAGTAGTGATGTGCGGGTGACTCATAACCCGAGGGGCAGGCAGCTTTAGGGTTGACTCATAACCCGCGGAGCAGGCAGCTTTAGGGTTGACTCATAACCCGTGGGGCAGGCAGCTTTAGGGTTGACTCATAACCCGCGGGGCAGGCAGCTTTAGGGTTGACTCATAACCTGCGAGGCAGGCATCTTTAGGGTTGACTCATCACCCGCGGGGCAGGCAGCTTTAGGGTTGACTCATAACCCGTGGGGCAGGCAGCTTTAGGGTTGACTCATAACCCGCGGGGCAGGCAGCTTTAGGGTTGACTCATAACCTGCAGGGCAGGCAGCTTTAGGGTTGACTCATAACCTGCGGGGCAGGCAGCTTTAGGGTTGACTCATAACCTTATGGTTAGTGGAAGGGTTAGCTAAAAGGGTTAAGGTTAAGGTTATGGTTCAGGTTAGGGCTAGGAGTTAGGTTAAATGATTAAGGTTAAGGGTTAGGTGAAGGGTTAGCTAACATGCTAAGTAGTTGCAAAGTAGCTAAAAAATAGTAAGTAGTTGCTAATTAGCTAAAATGCTAATGTTGTCTGTGATGAGATTCGAATACGTAGCCTTTGGGTTGCTAGGCGTTTTTGTTATATGCTCACCCCTCCACCCGACCACCCACCCTCCTTTTGTTTTTGCCTTAAGTAACCTTCTGTCTTATGTAACCATACCAAAGGTAACATATCATACTAATTGGAGTGTCTTGGATTTACATTTACTATGTTACGTCTAGTCTATGAGCCCAGGCTGGTAATACATGCAGAAGCCAATATCTCATTCAGATGCTGCCAGGGTCAACGCTGTCTTTCCCTTGTCAGAGCAGCCAAATGGGGTTTAATCATCACCTGCTGGGTCGGATTGAGGTCATTTGCAATTTTGCACACATCTTAAATATACATTATGTTGTGTTAGTACATATGGTACATTTGCATTTAACCAAACATAGGGAGGTAATATTGACTCAATTCTGAATGGGTTTGAATGTTGAATCAATGCTGAATGTGATGTTTACAATTGTGTCATTTTCCACACGTCGTTATTGATATTATTTGATTCAATGGATTGTTTAAGTGCATAAATGGAAGTTGTTTTAGGGCACTTTAGCTCCTAGCTCCAGCCTATCTGCAGACAGCAGTGGCTCAATCCCTGAACGAAAGGCACAACGTGGAGACAGTGACATTAGTGGACAGACAGTAGGATTTCACTGGGTGTGAAATAGTTTGCGTACCAAATGGCACCCTGTTCCCTTTATAGGTCACTACTTTAGGGCTCTGGTCATAGGTAGTGCACTATATAGGGAATAGGGTGCCATTTGGGATGAAGCCATGTTGTCCTGATGAGAGACAGTGACATTTAGTGGACAGTATGTTGATCTGAAAGGGTCTCCAGTAGAGTTAGCTGCTGACCGCTATCAACGTGTTAGCATCAAGGTTAGCATTAGCAAGCACAGCCATGCTGCAGCACCAGGGATGTATAGCACCAGATGCGTGCTATGTGAACTGATGTGGATAACACCAAAGGCAGGAAACTTCTGGCCTGATCAACCGTCCTGACCGCTGCGCTCGTCGTTTCCTTTCACTTGTAGAAACAGAGAGCAAGCTCGCCAGATCAGGATGGTTGTACAAGGCTTGGAAATGTATGGAACACAGAATATGTATTGGGATTCAAAATGTGGTCCCGTCTGCATTAGGCCTACGAAACCTGCCCCGTGCTACTCTCTCCGAAGTCATCCGATGACAAAGAGGGTCTCTCAAAACCATCTTCTAGATGCTGTTGATCTGCTGCCTATCCTGTGACCGTTAGATCATAAGGCTTGGCGGTGTGTATTACACCTGTGACGGCACGGCGGCACGGCCTTGGCTGTGATGGTGCAGGTTGTTGATGGAGAATGACAGCGTCAGGGGAGCAGCCATCGCCGTCCATCCATCTGGGTTCGTGTGTACTTAAAATACATAAATAAAACTCCAGGGTCGGCTTCCCAAATGGTACCCTACTCCCTATATAGTGCACTACTTTTGACCGGAGCCCAAAAGGAACAGGATGCCATTTGACGCACCCTAGCACTTCAGCAGTGATTGTGAATAAGTCACCTAACTGACAAATAGAGGCGCCACAGTTTCAATCTGGGGAGCAGTTAGAGGATTAGAGGCCGTGTGGAGGCTCATTCAATGTGACCTGGAACCAAACTAAATGTAGGCCGTGTGGAGGCTCATTCAATGTGACCTGGAACCAAACTAAATGTAGGCCGTGTGGAGGCTCATTCAATGTGACCTGGAACCAAACTAAATATAGGCCGTGTGGAGGCTCATTCAATGTGACCAGGAACCAAACTAAATGTAGGCCGTGTGGAGGCTCATTCAATGTGACCTGGAACCAAACTAAATGTAGGCCGTGTGGAGGCTCATTCATTGTGACCTGGAACCAAACTAAATGTCGGCCCCGTGGAGGCTCATTCATTGTGACCTGGAACCAAACTAAATGTAGGCCCCGTGGAGGCTCATTCAATGTGACCTGGAACCAAACTAAATGTAGGCCGTGTGGAGGCTCATTCAATGTGACCTGGAACCAAACTAAATGTAGGCCGTGTGGAGGCTCATTCAATGTGACCTGGAACCAAACTAAATGTAGGCCGTGTGGAGGCTCATTCAATGTGACCTGGAACCAAACTAAATGTAGGCCGTGTGGAGGCTCATTCATTGTGACCTGGAACCAAACTAAATGTAGGCCGTGTGGAGGCTCATTCAATGTGACCTGGAACCAAACTAAAGTGGATGGACACATGACAACTCCCCTCTGGTGTGAATGACAACAAAATAAAGATTGAGAATGTTTTCAGTTTTTATCAACTGTATATTTCTAAGTTTGTTGAAATACAGTCCAAAATGTGTCTGGTGAAATACAGTCCAAAATGTGTCTAAAAGTGATAAGGGAATAGAGGAAGACTCCCTACCGCGTATCCATAAACCCTCTCCAGAGTTTTGTGATGGATTATCCGTGTTTCTGTATTCTAGGGAAGGACCTGTCACCTCACGCAGAGTGGCAGCCATTAAGCCCTTCACACAGAGAGAGAGAGAGAGAGAGAGAGAGAGAGAGAGAGAGAGAGAGAGAGAGAGAGAGAGAGAGAGAGAGAGAGAGAGAGACAGAGAGAGAGAGAGAGAGAGAGAGAGAGAGACAGAGAGAGAGAGAGAGGAGAGAGAGAGAGAGAGAGAGAGAGAGAGAGACAGAGAGAGAGAGAGGTACACTACATAGGGAATAGGGTGCACTAACAAGCTGTCGATAGTCAGAGCTGTTCCTTTGAATACAAACCATGGAGGAAATGTCATTATATTTCATATATTATATAATGAAATCATATTTTAGTCTTCCCTTTCACCACTCAGCTCCACCCCATTCAAGTTATTAGAGAGCTGGAAGAAAGGATCAGATAGAACGGCAGTAAGATTCAGCTTCACAGTATTACATTTCTCATTTGATGATTCACAAAGCGCATCTAGAAATACTTACAGTGGAAATAAGCCAGAACAGAGAATTGGTGTTAGTGAACAGAGTGAACCTTGACATTTGTCTTTAGCCAACTCTCTTGCTATCTCTCTCAGAATGACCTTCTTGATCCAAACCAGTCAGGTTTCAAGACTGATCATTCAACTGAGACTGCTCTTCTCTGTGTCACGGAGGCTCTCCGCACTGCTAAAGCTAACTCTCTCTCCTCTGCTCTTGTCCTTTTAGACCTACCTGCTGCCTTTGATACTGTGAACCATCAGATCCTCCTCTCCACCCTCTCCGAGCTGGGCATCTCCGGCGCGGCTCACTCTTGGATTGCGTCCTACCTGACCGGTCGCTCCTACCAAGTGGCGTGGCGAGAAGCTGTCTCCGCACCATGTGCTCTCACCACTGGTGTCCCCCAGGGCTCAGTTCTAGGCCCTCTCCTATTCTCGCTATACACCAAGTCACTTGGCTCTGTCATATCCTCACATGGCCTCTCCTATCATTGCTACGCAGACGACACACAACTAATCTTCTCCTTTCCCCCTTCTGATAACCAGGTGGCGAATCGCATCTCTGCATGTCTGGCAGACATATCAGTATGGATGACGGATCACCACCTCAAGCTGAACCTTGGCAAGACGGAGCTGCTCTTCCTCCCGGGGAAGGACTGCCCATTCCATGATCTCGCCATCACGGTTGACAACTCCGTTGTGTCCTCCTCCCAGAGTGCAAAGAGCCTTGCCGTGACCCTGGACAACACCCTGTCGTTCTCCGCTAACATCAAGGCGGTGACCCGATCCTGTAGGTTCATGCTCTACAACATTCGGAGAGTACGACCCTGCCTTACACAGGAAGCGGCACAGGTCCTAATCCAGGCACTTGTCATCTACCGTCTGGATTACTGCAACTTGCTGTTGGCTGGGCTCCCTGCCTGTGCCATTAAACCCCTACAACTCATCCAGAATGCCGCAGCCCGTCTGGTGTTCAACCTTCCCAAGTTCTCTCACGTCACCCCGCTCCTCCGCACACTCCACTGGCTTCCAGTTGAAGCTCGCATCTGCTACAAGACCATGGTGCTTGCCTACGGAGCTGTGAGGGGAACGGCACCTCCATACCTTCAGGCTCTGATCAGTCCCTACACCCAAACGAGGGCATTGCGTTCATCCACCTCTGGCCTGCTGGCTCCCCTACCTCTGCGGAAGCACAGTTCCCGCTCAGCCCAGTCAAAACTGTTCGCTGCTCTGGCACCCCAATGGTGGAACAAGCTCCCTCACGACGCCAGGACAGCGGAGTCACTCACCACCTTCCGGAGACATTTGAAACCCCACCTCTTTAAGGAATACCTGGGATAGGATAGAGTAATCCTTCTACCCCCCCCTTACCCCACCCCACCCAATTTTTTTTATTTTTTTATAATAAAACATTGTAAAGTGGTTATCCCACTGGCTATAAGGTGAATGCACCAATTTCTAAGTCGCTCTGGATAAGAGCGTCTGCTAAATGATGTAAATGTAAATGTAAATGCTTGCGCTCCCCTAGACAAAAACACAGGACAGAACACATGACAGCCACAGGAAACAGAAAGCCTGGTTGGTCATGTAATTGCTAGTCACTTCCTTCATCTTTTATTGTTGTCTTTTTATTTTTATTTCTCAATATTACACTAAATTGTTTATCCATGAATATGTCATTACAACATCTCAGGCAGGCACACCGAGTAATGCCTGTTTAAACATACACTTCAGTGCAACAGCCTCAGCTGTGAATGAATGTCTCAGTTTCTTTAACACAGCATGGCCTAACAACCAACCAATGCTATTTCATACAGTATTATCAATCAAATGCGGGCCATACATGACGGCTAATTAGGGGACCTTAATTAAAGCTGAAACAGTTCCTTGAAAAATATCCAGTGGAGAGTAAGAAACAAAGGCAGAGAGATAGAGAGAGAGAGAGAGAGAGAGAGAGAGATAGAGAGAGAGAGAGAGAGAGAGAGAGAGAGAGAGAGAGAGAGAGAGAGAGAGAGAGAGAGAGAGAGAGAGAGAGAGAAAGAGAGCGAGAGAGAGAGAGAAAGAGAGCGAGAGAGACCCTTTCTCTGTATCAAAGGGCTTGGTAGATCAATCAACGATCATAGCTAAGCTAAAGGACTACCCAATTAATGTCTTTAATCATCTCGTCTGAACAGATCAGTGTGAGAGAGAGCTCCCACCATGGAAATAGATTTGTTATAGTTGAATCACCAACCCAGGTGATGAGAGTCAACTCTCTCTTTAATAGAGATGAAATTGAGATGTATTAACACAAAGGGTGATACTGTGTAAGGGGGAACATACTATGTACACATTCAGTGTACATTCAGTCTACCCCCAAGCCATAAGACTGCTAAATAGTTAACCTAAATAGCTACCGGGACTATCTGCATTGACCACCCTTTGCACTAACTCTTTTGACTCATCAAATACACTGCTGCTACTGTTTATTATCTATCATGTTTCCTAGTCACTTTACCCCTCCCTATATGTACATATCTACCTCAATTACCTCATAACCCTGCACATCCACTCAGTACTGGTACTCATTGTGTATTTATTCCTTGTGTTATTATCTTTCTCTCTGCATTGTTGGGAAGTGTCCGTAAGTAAGCATTTCACTGTTAGTCTACACTTGTTGTTTACCAAGCATGTGACAAATAAACTTTGATTTGAGTGTTACTGTATAGCATATGGATTTGACATGTCTGGGTTTGTGGCGGACATTAACATTGGTGTCATCACAAGCCAATGATCAGAAGGGAAGTTCTAGGATATAAAGTGTTGTGATGAGGTGGTGTTGAAGGAGTCAGGCGCAGGAGGGTAAATCACAAAATAACAGGCTTTAATCCGCAAAATACAGGTTTACGCAGAAATGCGTCAAACACACTCCAGGGCACAAAACAGGCGCACTGGAAAATACAAGACACACAGGAAATACTCCCGTGGACACAAAATACACGAGCTCCACCGAGCTTCACTAACCTCCACAATAAACAATCACCCACACAGACAAGGAAGCAGAGTGAACACTTATACAATGACTAATGAGGGAATAAGGACCAGGTGTGTGTGATTGAAGACAAGACAAATGGAGTGATGATAAATGGATCGGCAGTAGCTAGTAAGCCGGTGACGCCGAATGCCGGAACCTGCCCGAACAAGGAGGGGAGGCAGCCTCAGCGGAAGTCGTGACAAGTGCATCAATGGCCAACCCTCAAGGTTGTGAAGGGTTAATAAAACAGTCCAGAAATATATATATATATATATTTTTTTTAATGCTGCCATATATCATATATATACATATATGTCATATATAATGACCTATGGGCCCTGGTCAAAAGCAGTGCATTATATAGGGAATATGGTGGTATTTGGGACGCAGCCTAGAAGTCCTGCTGGCTGAGCGGTTGGTTGTGTGTGTGTGTGTGTGTGTGTGGGTGTGTGTATGTGTGTGTGTATGTTCCCACGGGGGGCCAGTATGAAAATGTATGCACTCACTAACTGTAAGTCGCTCTGGATAAGAGCATCTGCTAAATGACTAAAAAAAATGTCAAATGTGTGTATGTGTGTGTGTGTATGTGTATGTGTATGTGTGTGTTTTGGTTACGCTGAGCATGTGACCCTGGAATGGCCTCGTGGTAAATTAGTAATAAATCCCATGTCCTCTGGGAAGCGGGACAGATCGGGTCAGAGGAGACAATGGTCCTGTGAGGGGTTCAAAGAGTTCAAGGACTTTTTGGTTCAGCCACCAGCATATAATGATTACCCCCCACAGGACCATTGCTCTTGTTTGCTGAATGTTAAATACAGCAGCCAATAGGACACAGGGAGTTTGAAAGAAGAGTAAATGCGCGATGGTGGTAGGCTATAGCAGTAATTTATTCAGACCCATAACCATTAAATCTTCGTGGAGAGAAGTGAAGTCCGTCTGCATCTAATTCTAGTCCTGTATTATTATATTATTCAGCATGTCATTACAATGATGAAGATGAGGACAGTGAAACGTATTTCATGTAACTGTTGAAAGCGAGGAAGGAATGAAGCAACAATAGAGAGAGAAAGAGTAATACGCATGTCGCACAGCATTAGGGGAAATATTATGAAAGGTATATACACTGAGTGGACAAATCATTAAGAACACCTTCCTATTATTGAGTTTCACCCCTTTTGCCCTCAGAACAGCCTCAATTTGTTGGGGCATGGACTCTACAAGGTGTCGAATGCATTCCACAGGGATGCTGGCCCGTGTTAATAATATGCCATTTAGCAGACGCTTTTATCCAAAGCGACTTACAGTCGTGCGTGCATACATTTTTGTGTATGGGTGGTCCCGGGGATCGAACCCACTACCTTGGCGTTACAAGCGCCGTGCTCTACCAGCTGAGCTACAGAGGACCACATGTTGACTCCAATGCTTCCCACAGTTGTGTCAAGTTGGCTGGATGTCCTTTGGGTGGTGGACCATTCTTGATACACACGGAAAACTGTTGAGCGTGAAAAACGCAGCAGCGTTGCAGTTCTTGAAACCAACCGGTGCGCCTGGCACCTACTACCATACCCGGTTCAAAGACACTTAAATCTTTTGTCTTGCCCATTCACCCTCTGAATGGCACACATACACAATCCATGTCTCAATTGTCTCAAGGCTTAACAATCCTTTGTTGGTGTGTAAAACCCGTCAGTCCATACATTTTTACATTTTAGTCATTTAGCAGACGCTCTTATCCAGAGCGACTTACAGTTAGTACACGCGTAAAACTACAGAAATCCAGGCTATTTTATGTCAGGGCATCCAGATCCACCACTGAGCCTTGTGACAAGAACTTCTGCCAGCTCTGACATTAAGTTATTTATTAGCTTGTAATTGTCTAGTAATTATTTCGTTTTTAGGCATTCATAGCATACACTGAGATAATGTTACACAAATCAAGACATCTCCCATTAAGGCCAAATCATGTATTATATAAACTACCAGGCAGTTACCCTAGTTACCCTACAAAGTTACCCTACATTGCAGCCCCTACTCTTTGCTGGGCACCAGTTCGATGTTGTAATGTGAGGTGGAGAGAGCTGTGAGGACGGTGCGATGACACAAAAGCATAAAAATGGCATTAAGTACAGACCTACATCTCCTGAGTACAAACCTTCGTTCAAGCCTCAGTCTCCTGAATACAAGCCATTCACCATACACTCACCATACATTCACCTATAATTCTACTTGCGCTCTTGAGAACCTTGAGTCGGTCGGTCAGTAGGCCTAGGAAGTGCTCCGAAGTTGAGCCAGCCTGAGGCAACAAGTGTGGTAGACATTTTCAGTGTTTGCCATGGGAGTCCTATCAGATATGATTTTGTAGTGAGATTTTTTGGAAAAAGTGGATTCCTGCTTTTTGGCCGACCCGTATGTTGTTTCAGGCTGGTTACGGACAAACTGGGATCGGTTACATCTGTGAAAGATAAGTGCAATTGTTTTGATTGTTTGTGCATCCTCCATCTAAGAGGCAGCAGACGACGAGCGTCTCCGGGGCTCAACCTGTAGTGTGTTGTGCTTTGCTCTCCGGAGTACTTATGTGCAGTTCGCGAATGATTCGTTCTTTTGACTGAACTAGTCGTAAAGATCAGAGTCAATAAAAAGAGCAGAGAATCCCATCACTACTCGGAGCAGGGCGCTGCTCAAAGGAGTGATCAGTGGGGTAGCATTGAGTGTAGATGTGGATCAAATGAAAGAATATTCCTGGCGTTTGTGACGCCCGCCGTTTTCCTAGATGTGTGTAGGAGGGAGATTCCTAGATGTGAGAAGTGTGCAGGAGGACATGAGACAAAGGAATATGTAGTATTGGTTAATAAAGTTGTGTGTGTAAACTGTAGGGGTACCAATGGTGCGGAGTTCAGAGGTGTCAGGTGAGAGAAAGACAGGTTAAGGTTGCCAGGATCAGAGTAGTGCAGAAGGTGCTGTATGCTGAGGCAGTGAAGAGAGTAGTAGAGGAAGTGAGTTATCCTGAGAGGATCCCTGTAAGTAGGCCGGGGCCAATAGAGCATGATAGGAATAACATGTGCTTCAATAAAAAAATGTTTTGGCGTTCATGGTCACGGTTGTCAATTGTACCGCAGAAATGGAAGGTAAATCACAGAGGATAGATGTTGTGGTGGCAGCTGCACATAAGTACTTGGGTGTACAAGATTTTACTGCAGAAGAGTTACAAGGTGTTTTGAACAATAGTGTCCCGTCCTCCCAAGTAGGTAGGTTTAGATCGGGCCAAAGTAGTGGAATAGTAGTGAGGTTTTAATGGGTGCAGGGTTAGTTGGTAGGGCAATTTTTTCACAAAGTAATGAATTCAGACAACAGAATATTAGGCTGATACACAGCCAATACAGTAGGTGGCGGCATGCACCTATAATATGTGTTTGCGGACCGCCATAATAGCAAAGAAGAAGAAGACGAAGACCACGACGAAGAAGAAGACAGCGTCTCTAGTCGGCCGGAAATTCACACGAATAAGAAGAAGCCCCTGGTCTTAGTCTTGACTTTGTCGCCATCTAGTGGTCCACAAACACTCTGCAGGGAGGGAGCGGGTGAATCATGTGGTTTGTCATGTGATGGTAAACAGGAATTGAATTGAAAAACTTGAAACAGCCAACAATTAGCAAGCAACTACACTATCCTATAGTTTTATCCCTAAAGGTAAGTACTGTTGTGAAATTGTGCATGTAAATCCACCGCTTGTTGCAAAACATATTTCCGGCTACTGGCTTCAACTAGCCAGCTGGTGATAGCCATATGCACAATTGTTTCATGTAACTAGCCGAACTCGTTATACAAATTAATACTATTTAGAGATGCAGTTTAGCTCCTGGTTTAACTTGTCTAGCTAGTGGCAGCTGTGTCTCTCTTTACACAATACTAGTGTAGAAGTGGGCCAGAGCCCGAATTGCAGAACGCCTTGTAGACCGATACCGCCGCCATGGTGGATTTCCTGGCGGAGAACAACCTGTGTGGCCAGGCAGTGCTGAGGATCGTGTCCCGGGGGAACGCTATCATAGCCGAGCTCCTCCGCCTCTCAGAGTTCATCCCTGCCGTCTTCAGGCTCAAAGACAAGAGCGACCAGCAGAAATATGGAGACATCATCTGCGACTTCAGCTACTTCAAGGTGAGTCTTGTTAAATGAGTGTGAAATGAGATGACAGTGAAAGGACATCATTTGTGGTGCACCTCCTAGATAATGGACACACACCGCCAGTGTCATGGTTAGGTCTTTCAAGTTATTTGATGTAATCTATGAAGTAGATTCTTTAGAATGTGTTATGGCATGATGACGAAGTGCAGGGATATAATGTATGTCCAATGTTATGTCCATAATTAACTTTTTCGCCCCCTGCCTTCCAGGGTCCAGAGTACTATGACAGTAAGGTAGAAGCCAAACCAGAGCTTCAGGATCTGGATGAAGAGTTCCGGGAGAACAACATAGAGATACTCTCACGATTCTACCTGGCCTTTGAAAGTGTACACAAGTACACCGTTGATCTAATCAGGTAATATAGAATTCCTCCTTACGATATCAACCATGTGTCTGTTTGGATTACATATTTGGTCTGTTCGCTCATTGAGCTGAAGCCTTAATGTGTGGTGTGTCAAGTAGTCTGTCTCACCATAACATTTCATTGAGCTGAAGCCTTACTGTGTGGTGGGTCAAGTAGTCTGTCTGTCTCACCATAACATTTCATTGAGCTGAAGCCTTACTGTGTGGTGGGTCAAGTAGTCTGTCTGTCTCACCATAACATTTCATTGAGCTGAAGCCTTACTGTGTGGTGTGTCAAGTAGTCTGTCTGTCTCACCATAACATTTCCTCACCATGCTTTATTTCATTTGCTGTTCTCTCAAGGTACCTGGACGACCTGTATGAAGGTGTCTACATCCAGCAGACCCTGGAGACTGTCCTGCTGAATGAGGATGGGAAACAGCTGCTGGTAAATCTCTTGTAATCACTTATATTTTGTAGAGGGCCCGGCGTGTGTTCCCTGAAAGCTTTGTAGCGCTAAGACCAACTTTAATACGTTTATGAAGATCATCCCTGTATGTTTGACAATGTCCAGAAGGCCATGCAAGAGTCCCATGATGTGTTGTTTGTCCTTGTAACCAGTGCGAAGCCCTGTATCTCTATGGGGTCATGCTGTTGGTTATCGACCAGAAGATGGACGGGGAGGTCAGAGAGAGGATGCTGGTGTCCTACTATAGATACAGGTGACACTATGCTGCTCTTTTTGGGGGTTGCTTCTGCATCCTTTATACATTTGATCCCTTTTAAGAATCAATCTTCTTTGTTATTTTGTCAGGGACCATTTAATTCTATCAATAATATTATCAATAATAATATAACACTAAGATAGTAAGATGGCTCCAACAGACATGGCAACTCTGCTTCTAGCTCCTAAGCAACGTTGCACAAGCATTTCGCCACACACAATAACGTCTGCTAAATATGTGCATGTGATGACCAATAACATTTGATTTGATTTGAAAACATTTCACAGGCTGAAATCGAACGCATAATACCAGATGGAGCTAAAAAGCAACATTTGAATGAAAGAAACCAAAACATTTGAGTTCAAGTGAACATCTTACTAACTATACATGTCCTATTTGTCTCTCCAGTGCCGCTCGCTCCTCAGCGGACTCTAACCTAGATGACATCTGTAAGCTGCTGCGTAGTACAGGGTACTCTAGCCAGTCAGGGGCCAAACGGCCAGCTAACTACCCCGAGAGCTACTTCCAGAGAGTGCCTATCAGCGCCACCTTCATCAGCATGGTGATCGGCAGGCTGCGCTCTGATGACATCTATAACCAGGTAAGGTGGTACAATCATGTCGGGCTCCCGAGTGGCGCAGCGGTCTAAGGCGCTGCATCTCAGTGCTTGAGGCGTCACTACAGACCCCCTGGTTTGATTCCAGGCTGTATCACAACCGGCCGTGATTGGGAGTCCCATAGGGCGGCGCAGCGTTGTCTGGGTTTGGCCGGTGTAGGCCGTCATTGTAAATAAGAATTGGTTCGTAACTGACTTGCCTAGTTAAATAATAAATCAAAAAGGCTCAAAGGGATACTTTGCTGGATTTTGAACCATTTGTTTTCTTACCTCAAAAGGAGTTAGTCGCGTCATGCTAACCCACTCTTAGTACATTTCTGTACATCCTTATATGCCATGTTGTCATATTGGGTAACGTCAACACTCCATTGGCTCCATTTAGGTGGTAGTATCCTAGAACTGAATGAAATTGCTTGCAAAACGAGTTATGCAACAATATTCATTCTTGTAGGGTTATTCAGTCTATTTGTATGTTATCATCATGTAATCATCTGATTCTTAGATCCATGTTTCCTCCTGTCTCTAAAGCTGTCCTCTGTGTTCCCCAGGTGTCTGCGTACCCCCTGCCTGAGCACCGCAGCACGGCGTTGGCTAACCAGGCTGCCATGCTGTACGTCTGTCTCTACTTCACCCCCTCCATACTGCACACTCAACAGGCCAAGATGAGGGAGATAGTGGACAAGTACTTCCCTGATAACTGGGTGAGAGACATCTAAGCTGCACTTCCCTGAATACTTGGGAAACATTAGTGTACTTGTTTCTCTTGAGCCATATTTACATTTTAAATGTTTTGTCATTTAGCAGACGCTCTTATCCAGAGCGACTTACAGTTAGTGAGTGCATACATTTTCCATATCTTGATGCAGTATATTTCACCAGGCCTCCAGCCATTACGCAGGTTTAAAGTAGAGTTTATTTACAAGTTCTCCTGCTGCAGGTCATCAGTGTATATATGGGGATCACCGTGAATCTGGTGGAGGCCTGGGAACCATATAAAGCTGCCAAGATCGCCCTCAACTACACCCTGGACTCAGCCAACATCAGAGAGCAGGTATGGAGGCTAACAGGCTTACCCACAGAACGGCTACTAACATGGAATGGTTTTCAGTTGTTTTCCCATAAGGCCTTGTTATAGACGCGAGTGTCCCGTCATATCCTGCCACAGTTGTCCCGTCATATCCTGCCACAGTTGTCCCGTCATATCCTGCCACAGTTGTCCCGTCATATCCTACCACAGTTGTCCCGTCATATCCTACCACAGTTGTCCCGTCATATCCTACCACAGTTGTCCCGTCATATCCTACCACAGTTGTCCCGTCATATCCTACCACAGTTGTCCCGTCATATCCTACCACAGTTGTCCCGTCATATCCTACCACAGTTGTCCCGTCATATCCTACCACAGTTGTCCCGTCATATCCTACCACAGTTGTCCCGTCATATCCTACCACAGTTGTCCCGTCATATCCTACCACAGTTGTCCCGTCATATCCTACCACAGTTGTCCCGTCATATCCTACCACAGTTGTCCCGTCATATCCTACCACAGTTGTCCCGTCATATCCTACCACAGTTGTCCCGTCATATCCTACCACAGTTGTCCCGTCATATCCTACCACAGTTGTCCCGTCATATCCTACCACAGTTGTCCCGTCATATCCTACCACAGTTGTCCCGTCATATCCTACCACAGTTGTCCCGTCATATCCTACCACAGTTGGCCCGTCATATCCTACCACAGTTGTCCCGTCATATCCTACCACAGTTGTCCCGTCATATCCTACCACAGTTGTCCCGTCATATCCTACCACAGTTGTCCCGTCATATCCTACCACAGTTGTTGTGAAAGGTTAGAGGACTGCTTATGACACCCCCACTAGCATGTTATAACACCTTTAAAACATCCCACTGCCAGTCGTTATTCAGTTAGTATGGATGGCCTGAGGCCCTAGGTCTAGTATGTTATAACACCCTATAACTAACCATACGTTAACCCTCCTCTTCTCTCCTCTAGGCCAGTCGTTATTCAGTTAGTATGGATGGCCTGAGGCCCTAGGTCTAGTATGTTATAACACCCTATAACTAACCATACGTTAACCCTCCTCTTCTCTCCTCTAGGCCAGTCGTTATTCAGTCAGTATGGATGGCCTGAGGCCCTAGGTCTAGTATGTTATAACACCCTATAACTAACCATACGTTAACCCTCCTCTTCTCTCCTCTAGGCCAGTCGTTATTCAGTCAGTATGGATGGCCTGAGGCCCTAGGTCTAGTATGTTATAACACCCTATAACTAACCATACGTTAACCCTCCTCTTCTCTCCTCTAGGCCAGTCGTTATTCAGTTAGTATGGATGGCCTGAGGCCCTAGGTCTAGTATGTTATAACACCCTATAACTAACCATACGTTAACCCTCCTCTTCTCTCCTCTAGGCCAGTCGCTATTCAGTTAGTATGGATGGCCTGAGGCCCCAGATCCAGCAGCTGCTGAAGGAAGGGTTCCTGAGGGAGGAGATAGTCCTGGATAACATCCCCAAGCTGCTCAACTGTTTAAGGGACTGTAATGTGGCGATACGCTGGCTGATGCTACACACTGCAGACTCAGGTAGGGCTTTCTATAGACATCTAGGTCCATGCATGAAATGTGCTTAGAACTGATTTATGAAGCATCCATAAAGGCCTTATAAAGGGTTCATTAAGCATCTATAAAGGCCTTATAAAGGGCTCATGAATACTTTTTTGTAGTTGTTTGTTTAAAGTGGGAATGAGAACTAGTATCAAAACGATGCAGAGCTGAACCTCAGGTAGAATCATGTCAGGCTGAACCTCAGGTAGAATCATGTCAGGCTGAACCTCAGGTAGAATCATGTCAGGCTGAACCTCAGGTAGAATCATGTCAGGCTGAACCTCAGGCTGAATCATGTCAGGCTGAACCTCAGGTAGAATCATGTCAGGCTGAACCTCAGGTAGAATCATGTCAGGCTGAACCTCAGGTAGAATCATGTCAGGCTGAACCTCAGGCTGAATCATGTCAGGCTGAACCTCAGGTAGAATCATGTCAGGCTGAACCTCAGGTAGAATCATGTCAGGCTGAACCTCAGGTAGAATCATGTCAGGCTGAACCTCAGGCTGAATCATGTCAGGCTGAACCTCAGGTAGAATCATGTCAGGCTGAACCTCAGGTAGAATCATGTCAGGCTGAACCTCAGGTAGAATCATGTCAGGCTGAACCTCAGGTAGAATCATGTCAGGCTGAACCTCAGGTAGAATCATGTCAGGCTGAACCTCAGGTAGAATCATGTCAGGCTGAACCTCAGGTAGAATCATGTCAGGCTGAACCTCAGGTAGAATCATGTCAGGCTGAACCTCAGGTAGAATCATGTCAGGCTGAACCTCAGGTAGAATCATGTCAGGCTGAACCTCAGGTAGAATCATGTCAGGCTGAACCTCAGGTAGAATCATGTCAGGCTGAACCTCAGGTAGAATCATGTCAGGCTGAACCTCAGGTAGAATCATGTCAGGCTGAACCTCAGGTAGAATCATGTCAGGCTGAACCTCAGGTAGAATCATGTCAGGCTGAACCTCAGGTAGAATCATGTCAGGCTGAACCTCAGGTAGAATCATGTCAGGCTGAACCTCCGGTAGAATCATGTCAGGCTGAACCTCAGGTAGAATCATGTCAGGCTGAACCTCAGGCTGAATCATGTCAGGCTGAACCTCAGGTAGAATCATGTCAGGCTGAACCTCAGGTAGAATCATGTCAGGCTGAACCTCAGGTAGAATCATGTCAGGCTGAACCTCAGGTAGAATCATGTCAGGCTGAACCTCAGGTAGAATCATGTCAGGCTGAACCTCAGGTAGAATCATGTCAGGCTGAACCTCAGGTAGAATCATGTCAGGCTGAACCTCAGGTAGAATCATGTCAGGCTGAACCTCAGGTAGAATCATGTCAGGCTGAACCTCAGGCTGAACCTCAGGCTGAATCATGTCAGGCTGAACCTCAGGTAGAATCATGTCAGGCTGAACCTCAGGTAGAATCATGTCAGGCTGAACCTCAGGTAGAATCATGTCAGGCTGAACCTCAGGTAGAATCATGTCAGGCTGAACCTCAGGTAGAATCATGTCAGGCTGAACCTCAGGTAGAATCATGTCAGGCTGAACCTCAGGTAGAATCATGTCAGGCTGAACCTCAGGCAGAATCATGTCAGGCTGAACCTCAGGTAGAATCATGTCAGGCTGAACCTCAGGTAGAATCATGTCAGGCTGAACCTCAGGCAGAATCATGTCAGGCTGAACCTCAGGCAGAATCATGTCAGGCTGAACCTCAGGCAGAATCATGTCAGGCTGAACCTCAGGCTGAATCATGTCAGGCTGAACCTCAGGCAGAATCATGTCAGGCTGAACCTCAGGCAGAATCATGTCAGGCTGAACCTCAGGTAGAATCATGTCAGGCTGAACCTCAGGTAGAATCATGTCAGGCTGAACCTCAGGTAGAATCATGTCAGGCTGAACCTCAGGCTGAATCATGTCAGGCTGAACCTCAGGTAGAATCATGTCAGGCTGAACCTCAGGTAGAATCATGTCAGGCTGAACCTCAGGTAGAATCATGTCAGGCTGAACCTCAGGTAGAATCATGTCAGGCTGAACCTCAGGTAGAATCATGTCAGGCTGAACCTCAGGTAGAATCATGTCAGGCTGAACCTCAGGTAGAATCATGTCAGGCTGAACCTCAGGTAGAATCATGTCAGGCTGAACCTCAGGTAGAATCATGTCAGGCTGAACCTCCGGTAGAATCATGTCAGGCTGAACCTCAGGTAGAATCATGTCAGGCTGAACCTCAGGTAGAATCATGTCAGGCTGAACCTCAGGTAGAATCATGTCAGGCTGAACCTCAGGTAGAATCATGTCAGGCTGAACCTCAGGTAGAATCATGTCAGGCTGAACCTCAGGTAGAATCATGTCAGGCTGAACCTCAGGTAGAATCATGTCAGGCTGAACCTCAGGTAGAATCATGTCAGGCTGAACCTCAGGTAGAATCATGTCAGGCTGAACCTCAGGTAGAATCATGTCAGGCTGAACCTCAGGTAGAATCATGTCAGGCTGAACCTCAGGTAGAATCATGTCAGGCTGAACCTCCGGTAGAATCATGTCAGGCTGAACCTCAGGCAGAATCATGTCAGGCTGAACCTCAGGTAGAATCATGTCAGGCTGAACCTCAGGTAGAATCATGTCAGGCTGAACCTCAGGTAGAATCATGTCAGGCTGAACCTCAGGTAGAATCATGTCAGGCTGAACCTCAGGTAGAATCATGTCAGGCTGAACCTCAGGCTGAATCATGTCAGGCTGAACCTCAGGTAGAATCATGTCAGGTGATACTATATTACTAAACTATGTTGTCTTTTTCTTCTTGCAGCCTATGATCCCAACAACAAGCGTCTGCGACAGATCAAAGATCAGGTGATCAACGACTCCAAGTACAACCCTAAGATCCTCTTCCAGTTACTCCTAGACACCGCCCAGTTTGAGTTCACTCTCAAAGAAGTGAGTCTAACAATATGATATATGATTTGATGCCAAGTCAAGTTGTAATTACACAATAAGACCGTGTCCGTCTCTGAATATAATGGTGGATTACACAATAAGACCGTGTCCGTCTCTGAATATAATGGTGGATTACACAATAAGACCGTGTCTGTCTCTGAATATAATGGTGGATTACACAATAAGACCGTGTCCGTCTCTGAATATAATGGTGGATTACACAATAAGACCGTGTCCGTCTCTGAATATAATGGTGGATTACACAATAAGACCGTGTCCGTCTCTGAATATAATGGTGGATTACACAATAAAACCGTGTCCATCTCTGAATATAATGGTGGATTACACAATAAGACCGTGTCCGTCTCTGAATATAATGGTGGATTACACATTAAAACCGTGTCCGTCTCTGAATATAATGGTGGATTACACAATAAAACCGTGTCCGTCTCTGAATATAATGGTGGATAACACAATACAACCGTGTCCGTCTCTGAATATAATGGTGGATTACACAATAAAACCGTGTCCGTCTCTGAATATAATGGTGGATTACACAATAAAACCGTGTCCGTCTCTGAATATAATGGTGGATTACACAATAAAACCGTGTCCGTCTCTGAATATAATGGTGGATTACACAATAAAACCGTGTCCGTCTCTGAATATAATGGTGGATTACACAATGAAACCGTGTCCGTCTCTGAATATAATGGTGGATTACACAATAAAACCGTGTCCGTCTCTGAATATAATGGTGGATTACACAATAAAACCGTGTCCGTCTCTGAATATAATGGTGGATTACACAATAAAACCGTGTCCGTCTCTGAATATAATGGTGGATTACACAATAAAACCGTGTCAGTCTCTGAATATAATGGTGGATTACACAATAAAACCGTGTCAGTCTCTGAATATAATGGTGGATTACACAATAAAACCGTGTCCGTCTCTGAATATAATGGTGGATTACACAATAAAACCGTGTCCGTCTCTGAATATAATGGTGGATTACACAATAAAACCGTGTCCGTCTCTGAATATAATGGTGGATTACACAATAAAACCGTGTCAGTCTCTGAATATAATGGTGGATTACACAATAAAACCGTGTCAGTCTCTGAATATAATGGTGGATTACACAATGAAACCGTGTCCGTCTCTGAATATAATGGTGGATTACACAATAAAACCGTGTCCGTCTCTGAATATAATGGTGGATTACACAATAAAACCGTGTCCGTCTCTGAATATAATGGTGGATTACACAATAAAACCGTGTCAGTCTCTGAATATAATGGTGGATTACACAATGAAACCGTGTCCGTCTCTGAATATAATGGTGGATTACACAATAAAACTGTGTCCGTCTCTGAATATAATGGTGGATTACACAATAAAACCGTGTCCGTCTCTGAATATAATGGTGGATTACACAATAAAACCGTGTCCGTCTCTGAATATAATGGTGGATTACACAATAAAACCGTGTCCGTCTCTGAATATAATGGTGGATTACACAATAAAACCGTGTCCGTCTCTGAATATAATGGTGGATTACACAATAAAACCGTGTCAGTCTCTGAATATAATGGTGGATTACACAATGAAACCGTGTCCGTCTCTGAATATAATGGTGGATTACACAATGAAACTGTGTCCGTCTCTGAATATAATGGTGGATTACACAATAAAACCGTGTCCGTCTCTGAATATAATGGTGGATTACACAATAAAACCGTGTCCGTCTCTGAATATAATGGTGGATTACACAATAAAACCGTGTCCGTCTCTGAATATAATGGTGGATTACACAATAAAACCGTGTCCGTCTCTGAATATAATGGTGGATTACACAATAAAACCGTGTCCGTCTCTGAATATAATGGTGGATTACACAATAAAACCGTGTCCGTCTCTGAATATAATGGTGGATTACACAATGAAACGGTGTCCGTCTCTGAATATAATGGTGGATTACACAATAAAACCGTGTCCGTCTCTGAATATAATGGTGGATTACACAATGAAACGGTGTCCGTCTCTGAATATAATGGTGGATTACACAATAAAACCGTGTCCGTCTCTGAATATAATGGTGGATTACACAATAAAACCGTGTCCGTCTCTGAATATAATGGTGGATTACACAATAAAACCGTGTCCGTCTCTGAATATAATGGTGGATTACACAATAAAACCGTGTCCGTCTCTGAATATAATGGTGGATTACACAATAAAACCGTGTCCGTCTCTGAATATAATGGTGGATTACACAATGAAACGGTGTCCGTCTCTGAATATAATGGTGGATTACACAATAAAACCGTGTCCGTCTCTGAATATAATGGTGGATTACACAATGAAACGGTGTCCGTCTCTGAATATAATGGTGGATTCACCATCTGTACTCCCCTTCCTCACAGATGTTCAAGCAGATGCTGTCAGAGAAGCAGCTGAAATGGGAGAGCTATAGAACAGAGGGAGCTGAGAGGATGACGGAGCTGGCTGAGGTGTTCTCTGGGGTCAAGCCTCTAACCAGAGTGGAGAAGAATGGTGAGATGGATAACACAACTCTACATACAACGTAAACACACATCATTACCACAACTGGCAGTTCACAATCTGGAATCCCTCTCTTAGTGTGACTGCTTGCAAATCCTTTTAGTTGGAGTCAACCACTGAAACTGCTTATATGTGTGCCGTATACACTGACTGGACAAATCATAAAGAACCATGACATAGACTGACCAGGTGAATGCAGGTGAAAGCTATGATTCCTTATTGATGTCACTTGTTAAATCCACTTCAGTCAGTGTAGATGAAGGGGAGGAGACAGGTTAAAGACGGATTTTTAAGCCTTGAGACAATTGAGACATGGATTGTGTATGTGGGCCATTCAGAGGGTGAATGGGCAAGACAAAATATTGAAGTGCCTTTGAACGGGGTATGGTAGTAGGTTCCTTGACACACTCCACTGGTTTGAGTGTGTCAAGAACTGCATCGCTGCTGGGTTTTTCATGCTCAACAGTTTGTGGGAAGCATTGGGGTCAACATGGTCCAGCATCCCTGTTGAACACTTTTGACACCTTGTAGAGTCCATGCCCCGGCACCTTGTAGAGTCCATGCCCCGGCACCTTGTAGAGTCCATGCCCCGGCACCTTGTAGAGTCCATGCCCCGGCGAATTGAGGCTGTTCTGAGGGGAAAAAGGAGGTGCAACTCAATATTAGGAAGGTGTTCTTAATGTATTATGCTCTTAAAAGCTTGTTGCTCACTGTACCATACCTATTACTGTCACTGTACCATACATATTCCTATTGCTGTCACTGTACCATACCTATTCCTATTGCTGTCACTGTACCATACCTATTCCTATTGCTGTCTCACTGTACCATACCTATTCCTATTGCTGTCTCACTGTACCATACCTATTCCTATTGCTGTCACTGTACCATACCTATTCATATTGCTGTCTCACTGTACCATACCTATTGCTGTCACTGTACCATACCTATTCCTATTGCTGGCTCACTGTACCATACCTATTCCTATTGCTGGCTCACTGTACCATACCTATTCCTATTGCTGTCACTGTACCATACCTATTCCTATTGCTGTCTCACTGTACTATTCCTATTGCTGGCTTACTGTACCATACCTATTCCTATTGCTGGCTCACTGTACCATACCTATTCCTATTGCTGTCACTGTACCATACCTATTCCTATTGCTGGCTTACTGTACCATACCTATTCCTATTGCTGTCACTGTACCATTCCTATTGCTGTCACTGTACCATACCTATTCCTATTGCTGGCTCACTGTACCATACCTATTCCTATTGCTGTCACTGTACCATACCTATTCCTATTGCTGTCACTGTACCATACCTATTCCTATTGCTGTCACTGTACCATACCTATTCCTATTTCAGTCTCACTGTACCATACCTATTCATATTGCTGTCTCACTGTACCATACCTATTCCTATTGCAATAGTGAAAGCTGAACTCACTATGCCATACTTCCTCTTATTGTAAATGTGTTAGATGTTGATGTGTGTTGTTAACATGGTTGTTGTTGTGTTGGACAGAGAACCTGCAGGCATGGTTCAGGGAGATTTCTAAGCAGATAGAATCTCTGAACTATGAGGACTCCACCGCTGCAGGCAGGAAGACCGTTCAGCTGATACAGGCCCTTGTAGAGGTGAGGACTAGAACATGAACAAGAGTACATGCACTGTAGTTATTTCATCTCTGGGTAACTCTCTTAGTGACCGTTACATGATCATATCTATTACATGGGCATAATTTGAATCCCTTTGATTTGATATACAATTATGTTGTTTTGTCCAAAAATATGTTTATATATAAACCCTGACTTCCTGTCCTCTCCTTACCTATAAACCCTGACTTCCTGTCCTCTCCTTACCAATAAACCCTGACTTCCTGTCCTCTCCTTACCTATAAACCCTGACTTCCTGTCCTCTCCTTACCTATAAACCCTGACTTCCTGTCCTCTCCTTACCTATAAACCCTGACTTCCTGTCCTCTCCTTACCTATAAACCCTGACTTCCTGTCCTCTCCTTACCAATAAACCCTGACTTCCTGTCCTCTCCTTACCAATAAACCCTGACTTCCTGTCCTCAGGTTCAAGAGTTCCACCAGTTGGAGTCCAACCTGCAGGTGTGTCAGTTTCTGGCTGACACCAGGAAGTTCCTTCACCAGATGATCAGGACCATTAACATCAAGGAGGAGGTCCTGATCACCATGCAGATAGTAGGAGACCTGTCCTATGCATGGCAGATCATTGACAGGTACACACTGACCAACTACTCTGGCTTACCAGTTTCACGATGACATAGCCAGGTCTCTCTTGCAAGTCAATTATAATATATAAATTTGCCATTGAATGTTTTTCTCTCTGGTTGTTTTCCCAGCTTCACGTCCATCATGCAGGAGAGTATCAGAGCGAACCCATCCATGGTGACCAAACTACGAGCCACCTTTCTAAAGGTGAACCATTCACTACTCAGACAGACAGTGCATTAGTAGAGTACACAGGTTAATCCCCTAAACAAGACATTTGTATTTTCTGTTTCAAAACATGCAGTCTACTGGCACACAGATCAGACACCCATGCATACCCCACAAGACATGCCACCAGAGGTCTCTTCACAATCCCCAAGTCCAGAACAGACTATGGGAGGTGCACAGTACTTCATAGAGCCATGACTACATGGAACTCTATTCCACATCAAGTAACTCATGCCAGCAGTAAAATTAGATTAAAAAAAAAACAGATAAAAATACATGTTATGGAACAGCGGGGACTGTGAAGCAACACAAACATAGACACATGTATACAAACACACGATGACATACGCACTATACACACATGTACACATGGATTTTGTGTTGTAGATATGTGGTAGTAGAGTAGAGGCCTGAAGGCTCACTCTTAATATGATGTGAAATCTGTTATGGATGTATTGTAATGTTTTTAAAATGTATAACTGCCTTGATTTTGATAGACCTCAGGAAGAGTAGCTGCTGCCTTGGCAGGAACTAATGGGGATCCATAATAAATACAAATACAAATAATGCGTGTTTTATTGATCTATGTTACCAGTTGGCGTCTGCGTTGGACCTGCCTCTGCTGCGTATCAACCAGGCTAACAGTCCAGACCTGCTCAGTGTTTCTCAGTTCTACTCCGGGGAGCTGGTGACCTACGTCAGAAAGGTATGGTCCTGGTGACCAGGAATCCTGAATCCCAAATCAACCCCCAGTCCCTACTCCCTACCCCAGTCCCTACTCCCTACCCCCAAGTCCCTACTCCCTACCCCAGTCCCTACTCCCTACCCCCATCCCTACCCCCTACTCCAGTCCCTACCCCCTACCCCAGTCCCTACCCCCTACCACCAGTCCCTACTCCCTACCCCAGTCCCTACTCCCTACCCCCAGTCCCCAGTCCCTACTCCCTACCCCCAGTCCCTACTCCCTACTCCCAGTCCCTACTCCCCACCCCAGTCCCTACTCCCAGTCCCTACTCCCTACTCCCAGTCCCTACTCCCAGTCCCTACTCCCCACCCCAGTCCCTACTCCCTACTCCCAGTCCCTACTCCCTACTCCCAGTCCCTACTCCCTACTCCCAGTCCCTACTCCCTACTCCCAGTCCCTACTCCCTACTCCCAGTCCCTACTCCCCACCCCAGTCCCTACTCCCTACCCCCAGTCCCTACCCCCTACCCCCAGTCCCTACTCCCTACTCCCAGTCCCTACTCCCCACCCCAGTCCCTACTCCCAGTCCCTACTCCCTACTCCCAGTCCCTACTCCCTACTCCCTACTCCCAGTCCCTACTCCCCACCCCAGTCCCTACTCCCTACTCCCAGTCCCTACTCCCAGTCCCTACTTCCTACTCCCAGTCCCTACTCCCTACCCCAGTCCCTACCCCCTACCCCCAGTCCCTACCCCCTACCCCGTCCCTACTCCCCACCCCAGTCCCTACCCCCAGTCCCTACTCCCTACCCCCAGTCCCTACTCCCAGTCCCTACTCCCTACTCCCAGTCCCTACTCCCTACTCCCAGTCCCTACTCCCTACCCCAGTCCCTACCCCCTACCCCCAGTCCCTACTCCCCACCCCAGTCCCTACTCCCTACTCCCAGTCCCTACTCCCCACCCCAGTCCCTACTCCCTACTCACAGTCCCTACCCCAGTCCCTACTCCCTACCCCCAGGCCCTACCCCCAGTCCCTACTCCCCACCCCAGTCCCTACTCCCTACCCCCAGTCCCTACCCCCAGTCCCTACTCCCTACTCCCAGTCCCTACTCCCTACTCCCAGTCCCTACTCCCTACCCCCAGGCCCTACCCCCAGTCCCTACTCCCCACCCCAGTCCCTACTCCCTACCCCCAGTCCCTACCCCCAGTCCCTACTCCCTACTCCCAGTCTCTACTCCCTACCCCAGTCGTTACTCCCCACCCCAGTCCCTACTCCCCACCCCAGTCCCTACTCCCTACCCCAGTCCCTACTCCCTACCACCAGTCCCTACTCCCTACCACCAGTCCCTACTCCCCACCCCAGTCCCTACCCCCAGTCCCTACTCCCTACTCCCAGTCCCTACTCCCTACCCCAGTCCCTACTCCCTACCACCAGTCCCTACTCCCTACCACCAGTCCCTACCCCCAGTCCCTACTCCCTACTCCCAGTCCCTACTCCCTACCCCAGTCCCTACTCCCTACCACCAGTCCCTACTCCCCACCCCCAGTCCCTACTCCCTACCCCCAGTCCCTACTCCCTACCCCCAGTCCCTACTTCCTACCCCCAGTCCCTACCCCCAGTCCCTACTCCCTACCCCCTAGGCACGTGTAGATCTGAGAGGATTGGATAGGTGGAAGCAATATGGTGATAGCTCCATCTTGTGTTTCTTGATAGGCCAGGTGGGTTGTTATTACTACATTGCTTATACCTATCCAATGCTTTCAAGATCTCCACCAGATCTGCAAGTGTATAGAGGGTAGAAGGGGTTGATTAGGGATTCAGGGTTAAGACGCATCTCTGCATATCTCTACTCAAGAGGAAGTTGATAAATAGACCTGCTGTGACATTATTGGATGTATTTCCTGTACTCTCCACTAGGTGTTCCAGATCATCATCCCTGAGAGCATGTTTCCTGTACTCCACTAGCTGTTCCAGATCATCATCCCTGAGAGCATGTTTCCTGTACTCCACTAGGTGTTACAGATCATCATCCCTGAGAGCATGTTTCCTGTACTCTCCACTAGGTGTTCCAGATCATCATCCCTGAGAGCATGTTTCCTGTACTCTCCACTAGGTGTTCCAGATCATCATCCCTGAGAGCATGTTTCCTGTACTCTCCACTAGGTGTTCCAGATCATCATCCCTGAGAGCATGTTTCCTGTACTCTCCACTAGGTGTTCCAGATCATCATCCCTGAGAGCATGTTTCCTGTACTCTCCACTAGGTGTTACAGATCATCATCCCTGAGAGCATGTTTCCTGTACTCTCCACTAGGTGTTACAGATCATCATCGCTGAGAGCATGTTTCCTGTACTCTCCACTAGGTGTTCCAGATCATCATCCCTGAGAGCATGTTTCCTGTACTCTCCACTAGGTGTTACAGATCATCCCTGAGAGCATGTTTCCTGTACTCTCCACTAGGTGTTCCAGATCATCATCCCTGAGAGCATGTTTCCTGTACTCCACTAGGTGTTCCAGATCATCATCCCTGAGAGCATGTTTCCTGTACTCTCCACTAGGTGTTACAGATCATCCCTGAGAGCATGTTCACCTCCCTGGCTAAGATCATCAAGCTGCAGATCCATGCCATCATGGAGGTTCCCACCAGACTGGACAAGGACAAGCTGAAGGACTACGCTCAGCTGGGGGCTCGCTACGAGGTCAGAGGTCACTAGGGTGGTCCAGACAGCTTATGGTCCTGTGTGAATCAGTTGGAAGAGCATGGCGCTTGCGATGACAAAGGTTGTGGGTTCGATTCCCGCTTGGGCCACCATACAATTTCTTTATTCACACATGACTTTAAGTGGCTTTGGATAAAAATGTCTTCTAAATGGCAGATATAGAGAGGTCAGTACTACACCAGACACAGCACTGTTAGTGTTAGAGACTGGTGCAGGGACCAGGGTGGTCTATCAGAGTACTATGGTAGTGACTATAACTAGGACCTATGGTAGTGACTATAACTAGGACCTATAGTAGTGACTATAACTAGGACCTATAGTAGTGACTATAACTAGGACCTATAGTAGTGACTATAACTAGGACCTATAGTAGTGACTATAACTAGGACCTATAGTAGTGACTATAACTAGGACCTATGGTAGTGACTATAACTAGGACCTATAGTAGTGACTATAACTAGGACCTATAGTAGTGACTATAACTAGGACCTATAGTAGTGACTATAACTAGGACCTATAGTAGTGACTATAACTAGGACCTATAGTAGTGACTATAACTAGGACCTATGGTAGTGACTATAACTAGGACCTATAGTAGTGACTATAACTAGGACCTATAGTAGTGACTATAACTAGGTCCTATAGTAGTGACTATAACTAGGACCTATGGTAGTGACTATAACTAGGACCTATAGTAGTGACTATAACTAGGACCTATAGTAGTGACTATAACTAGGACCTATGGTAGTGACTATAACTAGGACCTATAGTAGTGACTATAACTAGGACCTATAGTAGTGACTATAACTAGGTCCTATAGTAGTGACTATAACTAGGACCTATAGTAGTGACTGTAACTAGGACCTATGGTAGTGACTATAACTAGGACCTATGGTAGTGACTATAACTAGGACATATATTGGTGACTATAACTAGGACCTATAGTAGTGACTATAACTAGGACCTATAGTAGTGACTATAACTAGGACCTATATTGGTGACTATAACTAGGACCTATAGTAGTGACTATAACTAGGACCTATGGTAGTGACTATAACTAGGACCTATAGTAGTGACTATAACTAGGACCTATAGTAGTGACTATAACTAGGACCTATATTGGTGACTATAACTAGGACCTATAGTAGTGACTATAACTAGGACCTATAGTAGTGACTATAACTAGGACCTATAGTAGTGACTATAACTAGGACCTATAGTAGTGACTATAACTAGGACCTATAGTAGTGACTATAACTAGGACCTATAGTAGTGACTATAACTAGGACCTATAGTAGTGACTATAACTAGGACCTATGGTAGTGACTATAACTAGGACCTATAGTAGTGACTATAACTAGGACCTATAGTAGTGACTATAACTAGGACCTATATTGGTGACTATAACTAGGACCTATAGTAGTGACTATAACTAGGACCTATAGTAGTGACTATAACTAGGACATATAGTAGTGACTATAACTAGGACCTATAGTAGTGACTATAACTAGGACCTATAGTAGTGACTATAACTAGGACATATATTGGTGACTATAACTAGGACCTATAGTAGTGACTATAACTAGGACCTATAGTAGTGACTATAACTAGGACCTATAGTAGTGACTATAACTAGGACCTATGGTAGTGACTATAACTAGGACCTATAGTAGTGACTATAACTAGGACCTATAGTAGTGACTATAACTAGGACCTATAGTAGTGACTATAACTAGGACCTATAGTAGTGACTATAACTAGGACCTATAGTAGTGACTATAACTAGGACCTATAGTAGTGACTATAACTAGGACCTATAGTAGTGACTATAACTAGGACCTATGGTAGTGACTATAACTAGGACCTATAGTAGTGACTATAACTAGGACCTATATTGGTGACTATAACTAGGACCTATAGTAGTGACTATAACTAGGACCTATAGTAGTGACTATAACTAGGACATATAGCAGTGACTATAACTAGGACCTATAGTAGTGACTATAACTAGGACCTATAGTAGTGACTATAACTAGGACCTATGGTAGTGACTAAAACTAGGACCTATAGTAGTGACTATAACTAGGACCTATAGTAGTGACTATAACTAGGACCTATATTAGTGACTATAACTAGGACCTATAGTAGTGACTATAACTAGGACCTATACTATAGTTAGGACCTATGCTAATGACTATAACTAGGAGCCAGAGTTTTTCCTGACTAGGTTCCTGGCCCCTAACTGTGGAGAGGGAGCAGATGCTCACTGAGTCTCCCCAACTGTTCCTCTCCGGCTCAGAGGAGCAGTGTTTGTGAGAGGCAGTGGGTTTTCTACAGCTGGACGTCATCGACTTGTTCTTCTTCTTCCTTTTCTCACAGGTTGCCAAACTCACACACGCCATCTCCATCTTTACTGAAGGGATTCTGATGATGAAGACTACACTGGTTGGAATCATCAAGGTCCGTTTTTAAATTAAAACGGGTTTGTGCAACTGTTGTTTTAGATATATTACAATTGAGAAAATGTGTCGAAATGCATAAGTCTTACCTGTCATGGTGTCTCTTCAGGTGGATCCCAAGCAGCTCCTGGAAGATGGTATCAGGAAGGAGTTGGTGAGGAGAGTAGCCTATGCTCTACACAAAGGACTTATCTTTAACCCCAAGGCTAAGGTGAGATATCTGACCACAACACAACACAATGTCAACCATTCCACAAGACCATTCAGCCCAGTGTTAACCGTCACTTTCTAAACTTTCTACGTTTACTTTCACTTTCTGAAGTAGCATGATCCGGATTGTTCAGGTTTTATTCATTACAGAATACAAACAAAGTTGTCTGCGAACTTGAAAATGGAGAGGGGGGGGGGGGGGGGAATGAAGCGTTACAGCATGTTAATCATGGTACATTTCAATCTCACACCTGGTCAGACCAGTGAGCTGATGCCGAAGCTCAAGGAGATGGCAGCCACCATGGATGGGTTCTACCGGTCCTTTGAGTACATCCAGGACTATGTCTCCATCTACGGCCTGAAGATCTGGCAGGAGGAGGTCTCTCGCATCATCAACTACAACGTGGAGCAGGAGTGCAACAGCTTCCTACGCACCAAGGTTGGACTCACACCTTAAATCCACATGGCTCTTTCTCAGTTTGTCTGGTTGATTCCTTGCATCCTTTAAAACATTAAAACATCATCAAAAAGGGAAAACGTTACATCCTCCTTCGCAACCGTGTTGGAGGAGAAGGTCCAAGCTCCCTTCTAATAATTAGCTGGTTGAATCAGGTTAGTTACAACTGGGGTTGGAGCGATAGCCTACAGGAGAGTAGCTCTCCAGAAACAGGGTTGGAGAGCCCTGGTTTAAATAATATACATACTTTTGAAACGTCTTAATGTTCAGCCGTTTTGTGTTTCTTAGATCCAGGATTGGGAGAGTGTCTACCAGTCGACCCATATACCCATCCCCAAGTTCCCCTCGGTCGATGAGTCAGCCACCTTCATAGGGCGACTCTGTAGAGAGATCCTCCGCATCACAGACCCCAAGTAGGTATCTCTCTCCACATCACAGACCCCAAGTAGGTATCTCTCTCTCTCCATGTCACCTTTGTGGCATCAGTCTGTCAGCTTATAGGTAGATGAGTTATGGAAGGGAGCATTGGTGTACTTTGACACGGCATGGCATATACATGGTAGTGGATGTCTGTTTTGGTGTACACTCTTCTCAGTGCTTTTAATATGTCTTAATGCATAGGTTTACCTGTTACCTGTATTCCAGAGTGACGTGCTACGTGGACCAGTTGAACACCTGGTACGACCTGAAGACCCACCAGGAGGTGACCAACAACCGTCTGTTTTCTGAGATACAGGACACCCTGGGGACCTTCGGCCTCAACGGGCTGGACAGGCTGCTCTGCTTCATGATCGTCAAGGAACTGCAGGTAACATGAGCCAGCCTGAGAATACTACTCTGGCGATCTATAGGATCCTAGGCCTGTCTAACTGGTATGGAACCTACTACCTGAGACCTAACAATTATTTAACCAGGTTGTCTCATTGAGTTCCAACTATCATGTTATTAATATCATGATATTGAGGTCAATATCAGTTTGCTGTTATATTTGATACACGTACTGTCATTCTTAGCTTGACTTTCTGTAGAGACATGGCCAGTCATTATCATTCAACAACCACATATTGAAGTATGGCTCGGCTCACCTGTTTTATTTGAATACATTTAGAATCATTCAAGTGGTCCAGTTAGTTATTACTTCCCCTCAAGGTTCCATAACATGACAGGTTTTTGTTCCATTAGAACTTCCTGACGGTGCTTCAGAAGACCATCCTGAGGGACAAGGCTATGGTGGACGTCTTTAAAGCCATGCTGAGCGCTGTCAATCCCGTCAAAGGTATTGTGGGTAGGTGTCAACAGCTTAGGAAGGATTCTTACCAGGGTTGTTTAAAACTTATTTCAGCGGAAAACAAAAAATGAGTTTGTCTTATTGAGACTAATCCAGGAAGTCCCTCCCTGTTTCAGTCCATTTTCTTCCATTTGGTGCCCAATGAACAGGACCCAGAGATTATGACCAGGGAACATTAGGTTCTGGTTGACTGTCCAGGCCATCATCACTCACTGGCTCCCACTGACCAGGACCCAGAGATTATGACCAGGGAACATTAGGTTCTGGTTGACTGTCCAGGCCATCATCACTCACTGGCTCCCACTGACCAGGACCCAGAGATTATGACCAGGGAACATTAGGTTCTGGTTGACTGTCCAGGCCATCATCACTCACTGGCTCCCACTGACCAGGACCCAGAGATTATGACCAGGGAACATTAGGTTCTGGTTGACTGTCCAGGCCATCATCACTCACTGGCTCCCACTGACCAGGACCCAGAGATTATGACCAGGGAACATTAGGTTCTGGTTGACTGTCCAGGCCATCATCACTCACTGGCTCCCACTGACCAGGACCCAGAGATTATGACCAGGGAACATTAGGTTCTGGTTGACTGTCCAGGCCATCATCACTCACTGTTGCATTTCTTTGTCTTCTTTCTGTCAGGAAATGCCAGTAAAGTCTACACCAACGCTGTTGCCAAAACACAGAAGATCTGGGGGCCATACTTGGAATCGATCATGAAGGTACTGCGTTTCATTGAACTGTTTTTAGCAATACCAACTTAATGTTATTAGCAACATAACCACTATATTCAGTGATCGGCATTTAGAAGACTATAATCAAAGATAGGTGACCCAGTGCAGAGACAGCTGTACTGGTAATACACCAGCCACAATAACACGTACCTCAAGGTTTATTACAAGATGGCTGTCTTCTACACAAAAAAATACAATCTATTAGAAGTCTCTAGAGGTCTCAAGTCTTGACATAGAGACATATACCCCCTCCCCACCGGAGACCGGGGTTCAATCCCTGTATGGAAGTGACACAGATGTTTCCACAGGTTGGTCAGATGCAGATCCTGAGGCAACAGATAGCCAACGAGCTGAACTACTCCTGCAAGTTTGACTCCAAACACCTCGCTGCTGCACTGGAAAACCTCAACAAGTCAGTGCCCATCGGGGATGATGCATAGAGAGACATAACATATTATAAGCCTTGTTATAAGACATTATGAAGGCTCATACATGCTTATTATAATAAAGGATGGTATACCTGCACGCTTTAAGTAAAGGGTTACTGTTATTTTGAAATGCAAAGAGTGATTCTCGCTTGTCATGAAAAGGATGGCCATTGTCATGGAATTTCTTATCAGTAGACATGGAAAAGTCATCATTTTGTGTTTTGGTCATAGCCATAGGCTGCACTATGTTTCTGCTAATTGGTCTTTTGACCAATCGGATCAGCTCTTTTGCCAGTAATTGGGCAAAAGAACAGAATATGTCTGCTTGTGAAAACTCTGCTTAAGAGTGGGAAGGAACCCTGTAAAGGAATGTTGCTATAATAATGATTGCCAGTCATTTAAAGGGTGTGTTGAATGGTCAGGTGTCTGCTGAATGATGTATCTACTGTAGGTCTCTACTGGCTGATATAGAAGCCCACTACCAGGACCCCAGCCTTCCATACCCCAAGGAGGACAACAATCTACTGTATGAGATCACAGCCTCTCTGGAGGCAGCAGGTATACACAACCCACTCAACAAGGTATGGATACTTATTATTATTATTACTACTGCTACTATTATTATTACTACTACTATTATTATTTCTTCTTCTTCTTCTTCTTCTTCTTCTTCTTCTTCTTCTTCTTCTTCTTCTTCTTCTTCTTCTTCTTCTTCTTCTTCTTCTTCTTCTTCTTCTTCTTCTTCTTCTTCTTCTTCTTCTTCTTCTTCTTCTTCTTCTTCTTCTTCTTCTTCTTCTTCTTCTTCTTCTTCTTCTTCTTCTACTACTACTACTACTACTACTACTACTACTACTACTACTACTACTACTACTACTACTACTACTACTACTACTACTACTACTACTACTACTACTACTACTACTACTACTACTACTACTACTACTACTACTACTACTTCTACTTCTACTTCTACTTCTACTTCTACTTCTACTTCTACTTCTACTTCTACTTCTACTTCTACTTCTACTTCTACTTCTACTTCTACTTCTACTTCTACTTCTACTTCTTGTTGGAAAGGTGGCATCCTATGACAGTGCCACGTTGAAAGTCACTGGGCTCTTCACTAAGGCCATTCTACTGCCAATGTTTGTCTATGGAGATTGCATATGGCGGTGTGCTCGATCTTCTGTCTTCAAAGGTGGCCGAGGCCCATGTGCCAAGTTTAATCTTTGACGAGTTCAGGACAGTCCTGTGAAGATCTGGATAGAGGCTTCATCATTTAATTTATGTTGATTCATTCATTTTACCTTAAAGCACCAGTGCAGTCAAATGTTTTGTAAGATTTTGTACAACAGCTGATGAAACTAACCTGTTGATTGGAATTCTTTGTTCATGTTGTAGATCTACATTACAACATAGCGCCTGCCTTACTTCACCTGTTCTATATGTTGTAGATCTACATTACAACCAAGCGCCTGCCTTACTTCACCTGTTCTATATGTTGTAGATCTACATTACAACCAAGCGCCTGCCTTACTTCACCTGTTCTATATGTTGTAGATCTACATTACAACCAAGCGCCTGCCTTACTTCACCTGTTCTATATGTTGTAGATCTACATTACAACCAAGCGCCTGCCTTACTTTCCTATCGTCAACTTCCTCTTCATCTTCGCTCATCTGCCTAAACTGCAGTACAGCAAAAATCAAGGTGAGTTTCAATCAACTTTATTGATACTCACAGGGGAAATTGATTTTTTCACCAGCATATGACACAAGGGGGGGTAGAAGGATTACTTTATCCTATCCCATGTATTCCTTAAAGAGGTGGGGTTTCAAGTGTCTCCGGAAGGTGGTGAGTGACTCCGCTGTCCTGGCGTCGTGAGGGAGCTTGTGCAGCGAACAGTTTTGACTGGGCTGAGTGGGAACTGTGCTTCCGCAGAGGTAGGGGGGCCAGCAGGCCAGAGGTGGATGAACGCAATGCCCTCGTTTGGGTGTAGGGACTGATCAGAGCCTGAAGGTACAGAGGTGCCGTTCCCCTCACAGCTCCGTAGGCAAGCACCATGGTCTTGTAGCAGATGCAGGCTTCAACTGGAAGCCAGTGGAGTGTGCGGAGGAGCGGGGTGACGTGAGAGAACTTGGGAAGGTTGAACACCAGACGGGCTGCGGCATTCTGGATGAGTTGTAGGGGTTTAATGGCACAGGCAGGGAGCCCAGCCAACAGTGAGTTGGAGTAATCCAGACGGGAGATGACAAGTGCCTGGATTAGGACCTGTGCCGCTTCCTGTGTAAGGCAGGGTCGTACTCTCCTAATGTTGTAGAGCATGAACCTACAGGATCGGGTCACCGCCTTGATGTTAGCGGAGAACGACAGGGTGTTGTCCAGGGTCACGCCAAGGCTCTTTGCACTCTGGGAGGAGGACACAACGGAGTTGTCAACCGTGATGGCGAGATCATGGAACGGGCAGTCCTTCCCCGGGAGGAAGAGCATCTCCGTCTTGCCGAGGTTCAGCTTGAGGTGGTGATCCGTCATCCACATTGATATGTCTGCCAGACATGCAGAGATGCGATTCGTCACCTGGTTATCAGAAGGGGGAAAGGAGAAGATTAGTTGTGTGTCGTCTGCGTAGCAATGATAGGAGAGGCCATGTGAGGATATGACAGAGCCAAGTGACTTGGTGTATAGCGAGAATAGGTCAGGTTATTATGGTGATCATAGGTTAGGCTACTATGGTGAGCATAGGTTAGGCTACTATGGTGAGCATAGGTTAGGCTACTATGGTGAGCATAGGTTAGGCTACTATGGTGAGCATAGGTCAGGCTACTATGGTGAGCATAGGTTAGTCTACTATGGTGAGCATAGGTCAGGCTACTATGGTGAGCATAGGCCAGGCTACTATGGTGAGCTTAGGTCAGGCTACTATGGTGAGCATAGGTCAGGCTACTATGGTGATAGGTTAGGCTACTATGGTGAGCATAGGTTAGGCTACTATGGTGAGCATAGGTCAGGCTACTATGGTGATAGGTTAGGCTACTATGGTGAGCATAGGTCAGGCTACTATGGTGATAGGTTAGGCTACTATGGTGAGCATAGGTTAGGCTACTATGGTGAGCATAGGTTAGGCTACTATGGTGAGCATAGGTCAGGCGACTATGGTTAGCATAGGTTAGGCGACTATGGTGAGCATAGGTCAGGCTACTATGGTGATAGGTTAGGCTACTATGGTGAGCATAGGTCAGGCTACTATGGTGAGCATAGGTCAGGCTACTATGGTGAGCATAGGTCAGGCTACTATGGTGAGCATAGGTCAGGCTACTATGGTGAGCATAGGTCAGGTTATTATGGTGAGCATAGGTTAGGCTACTATGGTGAGCTTAGGTCAGGTTACTATGGTGAGCATAGGTTAGGCTACTATGGTGAGCATAGGTCAGGCTACTATGGTGAGCATAGGTTAGGCTACTATGGTGAGCATAGGTTAGGTTACTATGGTGAGCATAGGTTAGGCTACTATGGTGAGCATAGGTTAGGCTACTATGGTGAGCATAGGTCAGGCTACTATGGTGAGCATAGGTCAGGCTACTATGGTGAGCATAGGTCAGGCGACTATGGTGAGCATAGGTTAGGCTACTATGGTGATAGGTTAGGCTACTATGGTGAGCATAGGTCAGGCTACTATGGTGAGCATAGGTCAGGCTACTATGGTGATAGTTTAGGCTACTATGGTGAGCATAGGTCAGGCGACTATGGTGATAGTTTAGGCTACTATGGTGAGCATAGGTTAGGCTACTATGGTGAGCATAGGTCAGGCTACTATGGTGAGCATAGGTCAGGCTACTATGGTGATAGATTCGGCTACTATGGTGAGCATAGGTCAGGCTACTATGGTGAGCATAGGTCAGGCTACTATGGTGAGCATAGGTCAGGCTACTATGGTGATAGTTTAGGCTACTATGGTGAGCATAGGTCAGGCTACTATGGTGATAGGTTAGGCTACTATGGTGAGCATAGGTCAGGCTACTATGGTGAGCATAGGTCAGGCTACTATGGTGAGCGAGCGTTGTGCCTTATCATTTTCAATAAGTATTGATTACCCATTTATTTGTCTCTGCCTGCAAATCGGCCTTTAAAAGGTAGGCTATATCCTATAGGACTGTGCAAAACATAGCAAGTGTTGCTGCTTCCAGTTCAGTAGCCATACCTGCGAGAGCAGGTGCGCATGTTGTCTCAGTTAAATAGAGTAGGCTATAGACTATGCATGGGCGGAGAAGCACGGGGCAGTTATCTTTGATTAGGCTATATTGCCTAGAAATAAATATTGATCACCCATATAACTCTTCCCACACCTAAAAGATAGGTTATAAAAATAGCTCAAGAGAACGTGCAAGTCTCTCCAACTCTGCTCTCTTCAAACTACATCTAGCATATTGGCTGGTATAGCCCAGTAATACAGATAACCTAATATAATGGGCCACGTGAGAATCTCTGGGAATTTAACCTATTTCTTACGTTATTTTTTTGCTGGGACCATTGCTGGCAAGTGACTGGGGTTGGGTTGGGACCAGTTCTTGTGGTAGCGGGTGGGAGTCGGACAGAAAGCCAGCGGGCGGGGTGCGGTATGAAAAGCTGCGGGCGGAAGCGGGAAGAATAAATCTGTCCCGCAGACCTCTAGTGCCAGGCGCACCGGTTTTGTTAAGAACTGCAACGCTGCTGGGTTTTTCACACTCAAAGGTTTCCTGTGTGTATCAAGAATGGTCCACCACCCAAAGGACATCCAGCCAACTTGACACAACTGTGGGAAGCATCGGGGTTAACATGGGCCAGCTTCCATGTGGAACGTTTTCGACACCTTGTATTGTCCATGCCCCGATGAAATTGATGCTGTTCTGAAGGCAAAAGGCAGCCCAATTATTGACAAAAGAGCTGATCTGATTGGTCAAAAGACCAATGAGTGAAAAAAGCTCTGAATTGGCGTGCCTGTGTAAAGGCAGCCATAGAGACGCATCATCTTCAGTACAGCCAAGGGGAGCAATTAACATGATGATGGCTTTTATTAGTCCTCCTGTCTGTATTGCCCATGGAGAACCACATTGGGGATAAGTGTTGCTTAATGCTTTCATATGTTATGCTCTGGGCTTGATTGATTTGATCTGTCAGTAAAAAAAAATAAAAAAAATATCAATGGAAATCAAATGTATCAACCCATGGAGGTCTGGATTTGGAGTCACACTCTAAATTAAAGTGGAAAACCACACTACAGGCTGATCCAACTTTGATGTAATGTCCTTAAAACAAGTCAAAATGAGGCTCAGTAGTGTGTGTGGCCTCCACGTGCCTGTATGACCTCCCTACAACGCCTGGGCATGCTCCTGATGAGGTGGCGGATGGTCTCCTGAGGGATCTCCTCCCAGACCTGGACTAAAGCATCCGCCAACTCCTGGACAGTCTGTGGTGCAACGTGGCGTTGGTGGATGGAGCGAGACATGATGTCCCAGATGTGCTCAATTGGATTCAGGTCTGGGGAACGGGCGGGCCAGTCCATAGCATCAATGCCTTCCTCTTGCAGGAACTGCTGACACACTCCAGCCACATGAGGTCTAGCATTGTCTTGCATTAGGAGGAACCCAGGGCCAACCGCACCAGCATGTGGTCTCACAAGGGGTCTGAGGATCTCATCTCGGTACCTAATGGCAGTCAGGCTACCTCTGGCAAGCACATGGAGGGCTGTGTGGCCCCCCAAAGAAATGCCACCCCACACCATGACTGACCCACCGCCAAACCGGTCATGCTGGAGGATGTTGCAGGCAGCAGAACGTTCTCCACGGCGTCTCCAGACTCTGTCACGTCTGTCACATGTGCTCAGTGTGAACCTGCTTTCATCTGTGAAGAGCACAGGGCGCCAGTGGCGAATTTGCCAATCTTGGTGTTCTCTGGCAAATGCCAAACGTCCTGCACGGTGTTGGGCTGTAAGCACAACCCCCACCTGTGGACGTTGGGCCCTCATACCACCCTCATGGAGTCTGTTTCTGACCGTTTGAGCAGACACATGCACATTTGTGGCCTGCTGGAGGTCATTTTGCAGGGCTCTGGCAGTGCTCCTCCTGCTCCTCCTTGCACAAAGGCGGAGGTAGCGGTCCTGCTGCTGGGTTGTTGCCCTCCTACGTGTATATATATATATATATGTGTGTGTGTGTGTGTATGTATATATATATATATACAGTGAGGGGAAAAAGTATTTGATCCCCTGCTGATTTTGTACGTTTGCCCACTGACAAAGACATGATCAGTCTATAATTTTAATGATAGGTTTATTTGAACATTGAGAGACAGAATAACAACAACAAAATCCAGAAAAACGCGTGGCAAAAATGTTATAAATTGATTTGCATTTTAATGAGGGAAATAAGTATTTGACCCCTCTGCAAAACATGACTTAGTACTTGGTGGCAAAACCCTTGTTGGCAATCAAAGAGGTCAGACGTTTCTTGTAGTTGGCCACCAGGTTTGCACACATCTCAGGAGGGATTTTGCCCCGCTCTTCTTTGCAGATCTTCTCCAAGTCATTAAGGTTTCGAGGCTGACATTTGGCAACTCGAACCTTCAGCTCCCTCCACAGATTTTCTATGGGATTAAGGTCTGGAGACTGGCTAAGCCACTCCAGGACCTTAATGTGCTTCTTCTTGAGCCACTCCTTTGTTGCCTTGGCCGTGTGTTTTGGGTCATTGTCATGCTGGAATACCCATCCACGACCCATTTTCAATGCCCTGGCTGAGGGAAGGAGGTTCTCACCCAAGATTTGACGGTACATGGCCCCGTCCATCGTCCCTTTGATGCGGTGAAGTTGTCCTGTCCCCTTAGCAGAAAAACACCCCCAAAGCATAATGTTTCCACCTCCATGTTTGACGGTGGGGATGGTGTTCTTGGGGTCATAGGCAGCATTCCTCCTCCTCCAAACACGGCGAGTTGAGTTGATACCAAAGAGCTCCATTTTGATCTCATCTGACCACAACACTTTCACCCAGTTCTCCTCTGAATCATTCAGATGTTCATTGGCAAACTTCAGACGGGCCTGTATATGTGCTTTCTTGAGCAGGGGGACCTGCGGGCGCTGCAGGATTTCAGTCCTTCACGGCGTAGTGTGTTACCAATTGTTTTCTTGGTGACTATGGTCCCAACTGCCTTGAGATCATTGACAAGATCCTCCCGTGTAGTTCTGGGCTGATTCCTCACTGTTCTCATGATCATTGCAACTCCACGAGGTGAGATCTTGCATGGAGCCCCAGGCCGAGGGCGATTGACAGTTATTTTGTGTTTCTTCCATTTGCGAATAATCGCACCAACTGTTGTCACCGTCTCACCAACCTGCTTGGCAATGGTCTTGTAGCCCATTCCAGCCTTGTGTAGGTCTACAATCTTGTCCCTGACATCCTTGGAGAGCTCTTTGGTCTTGGCCATGGTGGAGAGTTTTGAATCTGATTGATTGATTGCTTCTGTGGACAGGTGTCTTTTGTACAGGTAACAAGATGAGATTAGGAGCACTCCATTTAAGAGTGTGCTCCTAATCTCAGCTCGTTACCTGTATAAAAGACACTTGGGAGCCAGAAATCTTTCTGATTGAGAGGGGGTCAAATACTTATTTCCCTCATTAAAATGCTAATCAATTTATAACGTTTTTTACATGCGTTTTTCAGGATTTTTTTGTTGTTATTCTGTCTCTCACTGTTCAAATAAACCTACCATTAAAATTATAGACTGATCATTTCTTTGTCAGTGGGCAAATGTACAAAATCAGCAGGGGATCAAATACTTTTTTCCCTCACTGTATATATAATCTGTAAAAATGAGTAATCCAAAAATATGTAATAAAAAATGTAATCTCTGGTCCTGACCCATGTTGCGTTGAGAGTCCACCATGTGATTAGCTTTGCTCTCCCATTTCTCTAGGGATGACGTGCAGGAAAGCCACAGACCCGGTAGACTGGCCTCCTCTGGTTCTAGGCCTGCTCACTCTGCTCAAGCAGTTCCACTCCAGATACACAGAGCACTTCCTGGCTCTCATTGGGCAATTCATACGCTCTATCATGGACCAGTGCACCAGGTACTGTACTCACCAGTCCTTTAATTGATTGATTGATTGATTTTTATTTTCCAGTTGAAAAAAAAAACATATTTTAAGAACCTGATATCACAGTAAAGTCAGACTTATTTAAATTGTGAAAATATAATTCGTACATGTATTATATTTTCAAAATTTAAATACGTCTGACTTTACTGTTAGTGTTGGTACGTTGCCCAAGGCTGCTATTTCAAACAGCTCTTTCTTGCAAAAATAAATGTTATCTCGATAGGAATAACCTGTATAAATACAATTTGAATGCAAAATTAAGTAAATTTCATAAATTATTTGTGATCACTGTGCTATTATATGTGGATTATATTCTACTTCAAATTCAATGAAATTGAGTTTACAGTAATAATTCCTTTACAGTCAGAGTTTACAGTAATAATTCCTTTACAGTCAGAGGATCCCGGACATGCCGTCTGATGTGGTGGGAGCACTGATGTTTCTGGAAGATTACGTACGCTACACCAAGCTGCCTCGCAAGGTAGGATTAGATTAGGATTAGCAACAACACCCATGAAAAAATACTATATATATTCTCTGGAATATTTACATGCATATCATCTGTTCCCATAGATATTCTCTACAATATTACATTTTACATGCATATAATAATCTGTTGCTGTTTTCTGTCTTCAAAGGTGGCCGAGGCCCATGTGCCAAGTTTCATCTTTGACGAGTTCAGGACAGTCCTGTGAAGATCTGGATAGAGGCTTCGTCTTTTAATTTCTGTTGATTCATTCATTTTACCTTAAGCTCTTCATTACATAATGACCAATAATGTGGTAATGCACTAATTACACTGTAAATAGTTGAAGGTTTTTTAATAACATAATGTGTTGGCAACTTTGTAAACTATCACTGTGGTATATGGCGTTAATGAAATGCAAAAGAGGCTTTGAATAAATCTAATGGTGTATATTTTGTTGATTTGATTTTTATTTCGTATTACATAACTTTAAAAACATTCTAAATCCAAGCAATGTACAGTAGTTGGGTGGCTTTTATTTTGAAGGAATGTCTGGCTCGACTTCTTCAGGACTTCCTCAATGAGACCAGATTCTCTGACACAGTACTCACAGAGTAGCACACAGAGAGGCATGCTCCATGCTGTCTGAACCCTTCCTTCTCTGACACAGTACTCACAGAGTAGCACACAGAGAGGCATGCTCCATGCTGTCTGAACCCTTCCTTCTCTGACACAGTACTCACAGAGTAGCACACAGAGAGGCATGCTCCATGCTGTCTGAACCCTTCCTTCTCTGACACAGTACTCACAGAGTAGCACACAGTGAGGCATGCTCCATGCTGTCTGAACCCTTCCTTCTCTGACACAGTACTCACAGAGTAGCACACAGTGAGGCATGCTCCATGTTGTCTGAACTCTTCCTTCTCTGACACAGTACTCACAGAGTAGCACACAGTGAGGCATGCTCCATGTTGTCTGAACTCTTCCTTCACCGACTGTCTGACTGAACACCAAGACTGCTGCAGGTATAATAGCTTCCTGCACCTACTATGTACTGACAGCAGAGATCGTTTAGAATGGCCTCCTGCCAGCAAGAGATCTGTTTCTCTCCACCTGCACACAGAGATAAATTAAAGAAAAAGTAAAGTCACTGCTCTCTCTCTCTCTGCCTCTCTCACGCTCCTGTCCTCTCTCTCTCTCTGCCTCTCTCGCACTCCCGTCCCCTCTCTCTCTCTCTCTCTCTCTCTCTCTCTCTCTCTCTCTGCCTCTCTCGCGCTCCCGTCCTCTCTCTCTCTCTCTCTGCCTCTCTCGCGCTCCCATCCTCTCTCTCTCTCTCTGCCTCTCTCACGCTCCCATCCCTCTCTCTCTCTCACGCTCCCATCCTCCCTCTTTCTCTCTCACGCTCCCGTCATCTCTCCGTCCTCCGTCGGAGAGCTTTCAATAACTCCAGGCTGATAGCAATGAACCTGCTGCTACACATTCTGTGGCTTGGCTTATTGCTAACCATGGTGCAAGGGGGTTAGAGAAAGACGGGGAAGGCTTGCCTGACACTTTCTGGATATCACTGCCCCCTTTAATTCCAACAGCATTGATGAATATTGCTATTTATTGTTATTAATAATTTTAGAATGTGCATCAGGTATGGAGTTTGCTCTCACTTTCTTTAAATCAATCCGTTGCCATTGCCAGCCACATCACAGCAAAATGGATGTTATATTCAGATACATCTAATGCAACAGTAATCACACATTATGTATAGATATACCATTTCTGGAAGTCATATTCCTCATCTTAATGGCACAATCGTCCATCTTCTTGGGAGAAATTGCAGTCAAGGTCTGCAGTATTCATGGATAAGAAAAAAGAGAGCTTCTTAGTCCCTGACACCAAAATATAAACAATGACTGGATACTTAACCTTTTATACCGTCTCTACTGATCTGACAGTCATAGAACCTTTAATACCGTCTTTGCTGAGCTGAGAGTCATTTAACCTTTTATACCATCTCTGCTGAGCTGACAGTCATTTAACCTTTTATACCATCTCTGCTGACAGTCATATAACCTTTTATACCATCTCTGCTGAGCTGAAAGTCATAGAACCTTTTATACCATCTCCGCTGAGCTGACAGTCATTTAACCTTTTATACCATCTCTGCTGACAGTCATATAACCTTTTATACCATCTCCGCTGAGCTGACAGTCATTTAACCTTTTATACCATCTCTGCTGACAGTCATTTAACCTTTTATACCATCTCTGCTGACAGTCATATAACCTTTTATACCATCTCTGCTGATGTGACAGTCATTTAACCTTTTATACCATCTCTGCTGATCTGACAGTCATTTAACCTTTTATACCATCTCTGCTGACAGTCATAGAACCTTTTATACTGGCTCTGCTGAGCTGACAGTCATATAACCTTTTATACCGTCTCTGCTGAGCTGACAGTCATAGAACCTTTTATACCGTCTCTGCTGAGCTGACAGTCATAGAACCTTTTATACCGTCTCTGCTGAGCTGACAGTCATAGAACCTTTTATACGATCTCTGCTGAGCTGACAGTCATAACTTTTTATACCATCTCTGCTGAGCTGACAGTCATAGAACCTTTTATACCATCTCTGCTGAGCTGACAGTCATTTAACCTTTTGTACCGTCTCTGCTGACAGTCATATAACCTTTTATACCGTCTCTGCTGAGCTGACAGTCATAGAACCTTTTATACCGTCTCTGCTGAGCTGACAGTCATAGAACCTTTTATACCGTCTCTGCTGAGCTGACAGTCATAGAACCTTTTATACCATCTCTGCTGAGCTGACAGTCATAACTTTTTATACCATCTCTGCTGAGCTGACAGTCATAGAACCTTTTATACCATCTCTGCTGAGCTGACAGTCATTTAACCTTTTATACCATCTCTGCTGACAGTCATATAACCTTTTATACCGTCTCTACTGATCTGACAGTCATAGAACCTTTAATACCGTCTTTGCTGAGCTGACAGTCATTTAACCTTTTATACCGTCTCTGCTGATCTGACAGTCATTTAACCTTTTATACCATCTCTGCTGAGCTGACAGTCATTTAACCTTTTATACCATCTCTGCTGACAGTCATATAACCTTTTATACCATCTCTGCTGATCTGACAGTCATTTAACCTTTTATACCATCTCTGCTGATCTGACAGTCATTTAACCTTTTATACCATCTCTGCTGACAGTCATAGAACCTTTTATACTGGCTCTGCTGAGCTGACAGTCATATAACCTTTTATACCGTCTCTGCTGAGCTGACAGTCATAGAACCTTTTATACCGTCTCTGCTGAGCTGACAGTCATAGAACCTTTTATACCGTCTCTGCTGAGCTGACAGTCATAGAACCTTTTATACCATCTCTGCTGAGCTGACAGTCATAACTTTTTATACCATCTCTGCTGAGCTGACAGTCATAGAACCTTTTATACCATCTCTGCTGAGCTGACAGTCATTTAACCTTTTGTACCGTCTCTGCTGATCTGACAGTCATAGAACCTTTTATACTGGCTCTGCTGAGCTGACAGTCATAGAACCTTTTATACCATCTCTGCTGAGCTGACAGTCATAACCTTTTATACTGGCTCTACTGAGCTGACAGTCATAGAACCTTTTATACCATCTCTGCTGAGCTGACAGTCATAGAACCTTTTATACCGGCTCTGCTGAGCTGACAGTCATAGAACCTTTTATACCGTCTTTGCTGAGCTGACAGTCATAGAACCTTTTATACCGTCTCTGCTGATCTGACAGTCATATAACCTTTTATACCATCTCTGCTGATCTGACAGTCATAGAACCTTTTATACTGGCTCTGCTGAGCTGACAGTCATATAACCTTTTATACCATCTCTGCTGAGCTGACAGTCATTGAACCTTTTATACCATCTCTGCTGAGCTGATAGTCATAGGTGGTAGGCCTAACCAGAAAGTGAAGTTTATCAATATCTGTTTAGGGATGCTCTGATTGTTTTGTATATGTTTTTTAATATCATTACATGTTTCCAACTTTGTGTACTGTCACTTTGTGGTATGTGAATAGATACTTGCAAAGAAAATAAGTATGACAGAACTGTTAAAACATAAAAAATCCAAGAAACAACAACATGAACTGTTCTGATCCCCATATAAGCGCACAAGTTAAAGTAGTTCGAGACTTTTATTTTGAAGGAATGTCTGGCTGGAAACCGGAAGAGCAAGCAACAACAAACTTTTCCCGGTAATTTTATATAGCTAGCTAGCTAAAGTTATTTAGTGTTTTCTCATATTTAGGCACCAACACATTAAAGAACACTTCGACAACCAGTATATCCCTTCCCAGCGAGGTAAGTCGTGAGGTTAGCGAGCTATTTATTGGCATGCTTGCTTAGCCATAGTTAGTGTTTTTAGCGTAACGTTAGCCGGCTAGCCAGAAATCAACATAGCTAGTTAGCTAGTGCACTTGTTGATGATACGTGAATGCAACCTGGGGCCTGTTGCACAAAAGTAGAATTAAGACATCCGGGATAAATGACTCAGCTGAGCTCAATGAAGCCAAAACATGTGCGTCCAGGCTTAATTGGTTGCACAAAGACCAAGCCAGGATGAGCAGACACGGATTCATTAAGCCAGGTGAAACCAATCCTGGATAGGTGCGCGCTCACGGCTCACTCAAATAGACCCCGCCACAGATCACAGATTAACTGATTTACCATGGCAACTAGAGCCGCGTACTTTTCCCCGTAGGAAGCACAAATCCTCATGGAGGCATACGAGGAGGTAAAATATATAATTAAGAAGAAAGGCAACACCGCCACAGTGATAAAGCAAAGAGAAAAAGCGTGGCAAAGTATTGCAGACCGCCTGAATGCGTAAGTAGTGCACAATTACACACTCACCGCTCCGCTGAAACATCACAATTACAATTCAAATATTTAATTCACATCTCCAAAAATGCAGTTGTACTGTAATTATGAAACGGTTAAATTTTTAATTGAAATGCACTGCAGATATGAGTGAAATTGTGTAAAGTAACTCCATCACACTGTATAAAGCTATGATAAATTTTTTGATATTTTTACTGAAAACAAGACAAAAATACCAAGTAATTTTTTGCAGTGTGACTCCATTAAATGTGTGTGTGTGTGTGTGTGTGTGTGTGTGTGTGTGTGTGTGTGTGTGTGTGTAGATTAAACATGAACGGGCCAAAACGGACATGGCAGCAGGTCAAAATCAAATACAAGAACATTCTGCAGAATGGTATGGTCCCTGACTAATATTTAACAAAGCACAAGCATATATTGTACCCAGAAGGTGCCTGCTCACACATTGTCTGTACTGTTTTAGCAGTGAAAAAGAATACCCACAGACAAGGCACGGGTGGTGGGTCACCAAAGGCTGACCTTACCCCAGCAGAGGACATGGCCTTGGAGCTAAATAAAGGCAGGCCCGTCTTAGAGGGGATCCCTGGGGGGAAAGAGACGAGCATAGGTTCCTCCCAAGATGCCACCCGCTTCATTCAAGGTATGTCCTTCCATCTCTACATGGGATACAACCACATTCATATTGAATCAATTTGGACTGTCTGACTTTGGTTTACCTATTGCCTTGCAGTGTCTGGCAGCACTGTGTTCCTGTTAGAGCCACCAGCACAAGCACCAGACGATGCTGATCCAGTGACTACTCCATCAAAGGCATACTGTAGGCCTGGCATGTCTTGTCTACTAGCTTCAATATGAATCCGATTAAATGTGATAGGGTGAAGGCCCCAGTGCAGCAGCAACAGCACATGATGGAGACGATGATGAGGAGGAGACCATCTCTCTGGATTCCAGAAGGCATGAGGTATCATGTTAAGACTGTGAAAGTACTATTTACTCTACAATGGTGAGGAGTCCTCATCAAAATCAAAAAATCTAATTTCTTTTACAGGACCCAGATGCTATACAGTGGGAAAACCAGCCTGGCAACATAGTGCGTATTAATAAAAGGACACCACATCCTGCCAAATTCCAGCTGCGCTAATTGTATTGTGTTCACAGAGCTCACAAGCTATCAGAAAGTTGTATGGCAACCACCTCCGGCGCCAAATAGAGCTGGCAGACATAGACATTCAGTACAAGAAGAAAAAGATGGAAAATCTTGCACTGGAGTCCGAAATAAAAAAGAGGACAATTAGGAAACTGGACCTTGAAATAAAAAAACTTGAGAGGGAGGTGAGATATGCCTTCAATGTACACTGTATGCTAACTGTAACACAAATGTATTAATCATTATTTTTCTTTCCTCCCCCAGCTCCAAGAAGATGACACAGCTCAAAATAAAAATTAGGTATATTCTCGTAAAGTCAAGTGAGCCATGACATATGAGCTCTTATTGTGAGCACACAGGACGGTGGCATCTTTCTAAGGTTTTTTTTATTTTCCCAGCAATCAGTACAACCAAGTCATCGTTATAAGGCATCGCCCTCTTTTGCCCACCCCCCCAGCACCAGGTGTGGCCACTAGCCTATATGAAGGCCCAAAATTGTGTGTTCCTTTCTGCTCTGACAATGGCATGCCCATTCGTGCGAGATGTGGTGGATGAAGAAGCACTTGTGCTGAGGAGAGCCTTCAGGCGAGAAAGGGTCTTCAGGGACCGGTTGGACCCACTGGCCTTCCCTGATGACCATCTATATGAAAGATACAGGTTTTCTGCAGATGGCATCAGGTATCTATGCAGACTACTGGGTCCCAGGATTAAGCACCGCACTGCACGGAGCCATGCACTGAGTGTGGAGCAAATGGTTTGTGTGGCCTTGCGCTTTTTTGCTAGTGGAGCCTTCCTGTACTCAGTGGGGGATGCAGAACAGCTGAACAAGGCCACAATTTGCCGCACAATAAGGAGTGTGTGTCTGGCTATCAAAGCATTAGCAGATGTCTTCATCTCCTTCCCTGGCCACAGAAGACTCTGTGACATCAAAGAGGAGTTCTATAGGATTGCAGGTAAGAGGATCTACAAATTACAGGACAACTGTTAACACATAGTAGGATACTCATTACTTTGTGTGACAGGTTTCCCCAATGTCATTGGTGCAGTGGACTGCACACACATAAGGATAAAAGCCCCCTCAGGTGCCCATGAGGCCGATTTTGTGAATAGGAAATCCTTTCACAGCATTAATGTTCAGGTGAACATAACTTTTTGATATTGTCCATTGACGAACACTCTGCATTGCCAGTGATGTGCATTGATTGGTGTAATATTCCTCATCTTATGATTTCAGATGGTCTGCAATGCTGACTGTGTGATCAGCAATGTTGTGGCAAAATGGCCTGGCTCAGTCCATGACTCCAGAATCTTTCGGGCCTCTGAAATCTATCAGTGCCTATCACAAGGTAAGCCACACAACCCCTATTTATAACCATCATGGCTGTGTCAAGAATATCACTGTGTTTATGAGGTAGTAATGATGAGATTTTGTGTTGACAGGTGAATTCTCTGGTGTGTTGCTGGGAGACAGGGGGTATGGCTGCCAGCCTTTTCTCCTGACACCTTTCACAGACCCCCAGGAAGCACAGCAGGCCTACAACCATGCCCATGCCAGGACCAGGGCCAGAGTTGAAATGACCTTTGGCCTCCTGAAGGCACGCTTTCACTGCCTTCACAAATTAAGGGTCAGCCCTGTTAGGGCATGTGATATTACTGTGGCTTGTGCTGTCCTCCACAATGTGGCCTGCCTGAGGAAGGAGAGGGCCCCCAGAGTGCCACCAGCCATGGACTGGGACAATCCGGCAATCTTCCCTGATGACGACAGTGGTCGGCTGCTGAGGGACCAATATGTGTTGAATTATTTTAGTTAGTATGTGTGCTTTCAATTTTGGTTAAATATGTCCTGTGGTGGCAGAGGAATTTGGTTTTTTTTGGGTTTGTTTTTTTACGAATTTGGCCTCTTATGATGTTTGTGCGGTATACTGTGTGTAATACAAGGCTGCAGGGAGGCTACTGCATCCATTCATTTGTCTGTTCAGTTGATGTGTATGGATTTGTCCTGCATTTATTTTAGTGTGCAGACATGCAGGGTGTGTTATATACAGACCTTTGAATGTGTATGTATCATTTTGTATAATATGCTTGGATTCTGTGCTTTCCATCTTGTAGAGTCACTGTGACTTCAGTTTCGAAAGGAGCTGATGGTTTACCTGCTTTGTTTTGTCCTTATTCAATAAAGGAACATAATGTTACACATTGTGTTTTTATATTCATATGGAATGTGTATTTGTTTATATGACAGAGTACTAGGGCCACACTGAAGAAAAAGGATAAAGTCATAAATTTATGAGGCTGGTTCTTTCTGCAGAAAAGCTACATATTGTTTTTACAGTTTTGATACTTATGACAATGTGATACTTAATATTCTGGCACATCAGCATGTCTTTGTTTATGAAACCATACTGAAGTACAATTTCACGAAATGCCCCACATCTGTCATTTTAACAACTGTCCTCCTTTAAAACAACTGGTTACAATATTATGACTTGTGTTTTTTTCCCCTCTGTGGCCCTAATATTCTATCATTTTATATATAGCCTTATAGTCTATGGGAAACTGTAAATTATCTAATGATAGCAACATCATCTAAAAATCATTTTTTATCCAAAATCATTGAAATTAATGATCACAAACGTTTAAATAATGACAGTGGGTCTAGTTATATGTGATAACAATGTATAGTGAGCAGTGAAATAACTATTGGTTTCCATTTGTGGTGACTGCTGACTGACATTAGGGATGAGATTAAATAGATCCTGGAATTTAGCCTGGTCTGGAGCAGGCTAGCTCCACAGAATAAATCTCCATGGTAATTTATACCATAACATATCCTCCTGCCCCCTATCCATCTTTAGTGCAACCGGATTACGGATCAATTGAGCCAGGATCACCAAGATATCCTGGCTTAATCCCTTATCCTAGTTTTGTGCAACAGGCCCCTGAAGGTAGCTACAGATAACTTGTTTTGTGACCGTATGCAGGTTATTGTTCCAGCCTTGCTCTAACATTAACTAAACTAATCAAGGTATTGGTGAGCAACTGAATCCGGTGTGTTTTGAGCAGGGCTGGAACAAAAACCTGCACACCAGTTATCCAGGGGTAGGGTTGGCCATCCTGGTATCTGCTCCAGTCCACAGAGGGTGGCTTGACCCATTATAACTAGGTCCCTGTGTCTTATTTAATAATGTTGATCCATTATAACTAGGTCCCTGTGTTTTGGTTAATAATGTTGATCCATTATAACTAGGACCTTGTGTTTAGGTTAATCATGTTGATCCATAATAACTAAGTCCCTGTGTTTTGGTTAATCATGTTGATCCATTTTAACTAGGTCCCTGTGTTTTGGTTAATCATGTCACATGACCTGGATTTTAACCTTTTATTTTAAGCCTTTTCTAGAAATTAGTATTAGACCAAAAAGAAAAAGAAAAGGGCACCGTTTAATGAAAAAGCTTTAAATAAAGGTTAAAACCCAGATGACAAGCATGATTAACCAAAACACAGGGCCCTAATATTATAACAACTTGCATCTCTTGTTTCAGATACTTGCATGTTTTAGATTTCAACATGTCCTTGAGTGCAGTCCACTCCACGCTGTCTAGTCTGAAAACATGTCAGCCAGATATTGGAACTGGGATGGACATTGTGACAGACGTTGCGCTGGATGTGGCAGAAACAGCAGGTAGGTTAATGGCACATCTCTGTCAGAGAGACACTGGGACTTTACTGTGCAGATAATATCTTTGTTGAATCCTTCTCACTGGACAGACCCTTTGTATATAGTCAATGGTACTGACTGACTGACGGACTGACGGAACTAGAAAGTGGAGCGGAACACAGGGATGGAACTTGAGGATTTTGGGAACTGGTCAGCAGGGCAAGTATATTGACATTTTTACTAGCCCAGGTCAAAAATCTGTGCCATGCGATATTTGAAAATATTAAATCTCGCTAGCCAGCAGCCTAGTTATTTATTTTATTTTACCTTTATTTAACTAGGCAAGTCAGTTAAGAGCAAATTCTTATTTACAATGACGGCCTACACCGGCCAAACCCGGATGACGCTGGGCCAATTGTGCGCAGCCCTATGGGAATCCCAATCACGGCCGGTTGTGATACAGCCTGGAATCGAACCAGGGGGTCTGTAGTGACGCCTCAAGCACTGAGATGCAGTGCCTTAGACCACTGCGCGACTCGGGAGCCCGGGAGTTTGACACATTTTCTACTAGCCCGGTCTGAAACGCACTAGCCGCGGACTAGCTTAATTTTCATCCCTGGGTACACATCAGTCCATCTCCCATACAATTGTCTGGTTCAAGTACTTCAACTTTTTGTATTTTGAGTAATTGAGTGTGAGTATAACATTCCAGTTTGGGGGTTTCAGATTTCTACGAAGCACAGAAGACAGAGAGCTATGGCATGCTATCATTTGGAAGCTTGTGCCACCATAACCAAGATTTGAAGGCATTGTATTGTATATTCCAGGAACTGAGAATGATGCAGTCCTGAAGAAGCTAGACTTGATGATGCTGGAGTGTGCCAAACTGGACCGGGAGATCAACTGCTTCGTTGAGGTGGTGGACTATGTCACTGCAGAGGTGAGTAGGGGACTACAGGGGTTCAAGTTCTCCGTCATTGTGACGGATTTCCGTCAGAGGGATTCTGGAGATGTCATTTTTTGAGATCAGTGTAGATCCTCAAACAGCAGTGTATAGCCTACTGTAGCTGCTGGTCAAGTCATTCAAAGCCTCTACGTTATCACTTTTGGCCTTTGTTAAGAAAGAGGGGGATCCCAGCTTTCTATTGCTACCATATTTATTTCGCTACTCCTAAAATTGCGTGCTGCATCATTTAAGTTTTAAGCATGGTTTAGGCACAACTGCTCAACAGAACTCTTTAAGGGGCAACGGGTTCTTTAAGGGGCAACGGGGTCTTTAAGGGGCAACGGGGTCTTTAAGGGGCAACGGGGTCTTAAAGGGGCAACGGGGTCTTAAAGGGGTCTCAAAGCGGTCTGAAACAGGGAGGTACTACCTGATCTTGTCCAATATATGAAACTCTTAGTTTTATTTTCCACTGCTACAGTGTGCTCTAATGAATATGACCCTGATTCAACTAATCAAGAGCTTGATGATTATATGCTAATTGCCACCTGCCCACCAGGTGAGGTACAAGGAGGTTAGGGTTAACACACCTGTCCACCATAACACCTGTCTGATGATACCTGCCTCCTGCCTACTAGGTGAAGTACCAGGAGGTTAGGGTTAACACACCTGTCCACCATAACACCTGTCTGATGATACCTGCCTCCTGCCTCCTGCCCACCAGGTGAGGAACCAGGAGGTTAGGGTTAATACACCTGTCTAGTGATACTTGCCTCCTGCCCCACCAGGTGAGGAACCAGGAGGTTTGGGTTAACACACCTGTCTGGTGATACTTGCCTCCTGCCCACCAGGTGAGGAATCAGGAGGTTAGGGTTAACACACCTGTCCACCATAACACCTGTCTGATGATACCCACCAGGTGAGGAACCAGGAACCTGAGGCCATGTTCAGACTGAAGTCTTTGGTGAAGGAGAAGTTCACTGAGACACACGGCAGACTGTCTGAAGGAGAACTACAGAACCACGTCAAGCTGGTCAGCTTTAAGGAGAGCGTCAGAAACACACTCAAAACAAGTGAGGCATACGCACGCACGCACGCACACACACACACACACACACACACACACACACACTAGTTCTATGTAGACTAGAGACTAGCATCATGGTCACTGGGAAACCAATGTTGTGTGTATGTTCTGTCTACATCAGTGAACCCTGAGGCAGCAGAGAATATGGAGGAGGAGCTGGATGAGGACATTGCTGTGACGCAGAGTGAGGTTAACTTCACCTGTCCCCTCACTCAGGTTGGTCTCTCCTCCTGTCAGTGTCATTACCATGTAGCTAACCTGTCCCCTCACTCAGGTTGGTCTCTCCTCCTGTCAGTGTCATTACCATGTAGCTAACCTGTCCCCTCACTTAGGTTGGTCTCTCCTCCTGTCAGTGTCATTACCATGTAGCTAACCTGTCCCCTCACTCAGGTTGGTCTCTCCTCCTGTCAGTGTCATTACCATGTAGCTAACCTGTCCCCTCACTCAGGTTGGTCTCTCCTCCTGTCAGTGTCATTACCATGTAGCTAACCTGTCCCCTCACTCAGGTTGGTCTCTCCTCCTGTCAGTGTCATTACCATGTGGCTAACCTGTCCCCTCACTCAGGTTGGTCTCCTGTCAGTGTCATTACAATGTGGCTAACCTGTCCCCTCACTCAGGTTGGTCTCCTGTCAGTGTCATTACCATGTGGCTAACCTGTCTCCTCACTCAGGTTGGTCTCTCCTCCTGTCAGTGTCATTACCATGTAGCTAACCTGTCCCCTCACTCAGGTTGGTCTCTCATCATGTCAGTGTCATTACCATGTAGCTAACCTGTCCCCTCACTCAGGTTGGTCTCATCCTGTCAGTGTCATTACCATGTAGCTAACCTGTCCCCTCACTCAGGTTGGTCTCTCCTCCTGTCAGTGTCATTACCATGTGGCTAACCTGTCCCCTCACTCAGGTTGGTCTCTCCTCCTGTCAGTGTCATTACCATGTAGCTAACCTGTCCCCTCACTTAGGTTGGTCTCTCCTCCTGTCAGTGTCATTACCATGTAGCTAACCTGTCCCCTCACTCAGGTTGGTCTCTCCTCCTGTCAGTGTCATTACCATGTAGCTAACCTGTCCCCTCACTCAGGTTGGTCTCTCCTCCTGTCAGTGTCATTACCATGTGGCTAACCTGTCCCCTCACTCAGGTTGGTCTCTCCTCCTGTCGGTGTCATTACCATGTAGCTAACCTGTCCCCTCACTCAGGTTGGTCTCTCCTCCTGTCAGTGTCATTACCATGTGGCTAACCTGTCCCCTCACTCAGGTTGGTCTCCTGTCAGTGTCATTACAATGTGGCTAACCTGTCCCCTCACTCAGGTTGGTCTCCTGTCAGTGTCATTACCATGTGGCTAACCTGTCCCCTCACTCAGGTTGGTCTCATCCTGTCAGTGTCATTACCATGTAGCTAACCTGTCCCCTCACTCAGGTTGGTCTCTCCTCCTGTCAGTGTCATTACCATGTGGCTAACCTGTCCCCTCACTCAGGTTGGTCTCTCCTCCTGTCAGTGTCATTGCCATGTAGCTAACCTGTCCCCTCACTCAGGTTGGTCTCTCCTCCTGTCAGTGTCATTACCATGTAGCTAACCTGTCCCCTCACTCAGGTTGGTCTCTCATCCTGTCAGTGTCATTACCATGTAGCTAACCTGTCCCCTCACTCAGGTTGGTCTCTCCTCCTGTCAGTGTCATTACCATGTGGCTAACCTGTCCCCTCACTCAGGTTGGTCTCTCCTCCTGTCAGTGTCATTACCATGTAGCTAACCTGTCCCCTCACTCAGGTTGGTCTCTCCTCCTGTCAGTGTCATTACCATGTAGCTAACCTGTCCCCTCACTCAGGTTGGTCTCTCCTCCTGTCAGTGTCATTACCATGTAGCTAACCTGTCCCCTCACTCAGGTTGGTCTCTCCTCCTGTCAGTGTCATTACCATGTGGCTAACCTGTCCCCTCACTCAGGTTGGTCTCTCCTCCTGTCAGTGTCATTACCATGTAGCTAACCTGTCCCCTCACTCAGGTTGGTCTCTCCTCCTGTCAGTGTCATTACCATGTGGCTAACCTGTCCCCTCACTCAGGTTGGTCTCCTGTCAGTGTCATTACAATGTGGCTAACCTGTCCCCTCACTCAGGTTGGTCTCCTGTCAGTGTCATTACCATGTGGCTAACCTGTCCCCTCACTCAGGTTGGTCTCATCCTGTCAGTGTCATTACCATGTAGCTAACCTGTCCCCTCACTCAGGTTGGTCTCTCCTCCTGTCAGTGTCATTACCATGTGGCTAACCTGTCCCCTCACTCAGGTTGGTCTCTCCTCCTGTCAGTGTCATTGCCATGTAGCTAACCTGTCCCCTCACTCAGGTTGGTCTCTCCTCCTGTCAGTGTCATTACCATGTAGCTAACCTGTCCCCTCACTCAGGTTGGTCTCTCATCCTGTCAGTGTCATTACCATGTAGCTAACCTGTCCCCTCACTCAGGTTGGTCTCTCCTCCTGTCAGTGTCATTACCATGTGGCTAACCTGTCCCCTCACTCAGGTTGGTCTCTCCTCCTGTCAGTGTCATTACCATGTAGCTAACCTGTCCCCTCAATCAGGTTGGTCTCTCCTCCTGTCAGTGTCATTACCATGTAGCTAACCTGTCCCCTCACTCAGGTTGGTCTCTCCTCCCGTCAGTGTCATTACCATGTAGCTAACCTGTCCCCTCACTCAGGTTGGTCTCTCCTCCTGTCAGTGTCATTACCATGTAGCTAACCTGTCCCCTCACTCAGGTTGGTCTCTCCTGTCAGTGTCATTACCATGTAGCTAACCTGTCCCCTCACTCAGGTTGGTCTCTCCTCCTGTCAGTGTCATTACCATGTGGCTAACCTGTCCCCTCACTCAGGTTAGTCTCTCCTCCTGTCAGTGTCATTACCATGTAGCTAACCTGTCCCCTCACTCAGGTTGGTCTCTCCTCCTGTCAGTGTCATTACCATGTAGCTAACCTGTCCCCTCACTCAGGTTGGTCTCATCCTGTCAGTGTCATTACCATGTAGCTAACCTGTCCCCTCACTCAGGTTGGTCTCTCCTCCTGTCAGTGTCATTACCATGTGGCTAACCTGTCCCCTCACTCAGGTTGGTCTCATCCTGTCAGTGTCATTACCATGTAGCTAACCTGTCCCCTCACTCAGGTTGGTCTCTCCTCCTGTCAGTGTCATTACCATGTAGCTAAACTGTCCCCTCACTCAGGTTGGTCTCTCCTCCTGTCAGTGTCATTACCATGTAGCTAACCTGTCTCCTCACTCAGGTTGGTCTCTCCTCCTGTCAGTGTCATTACCATGTAGCTAACCTGTCCCCTCACTCAGGTTGGTCTCTCCTCCTGTCAGTGTCATTACCATGTAGCTAACCTGTCTTCTCACTCAGGTTGGTCTCATCCTGTCAGTGTCATTACCATGTAGCTAACCTGTCTCCTCACTCAGGTTGGTCTCTCCTCCTGTCAGTGTCATTACCATGTGGCTAACCTGTCCCCTCACTCAGGTTGGTCTCATCCTGTCAGTGTCATTACCATGTAGCTAACCTGTCCCCTCACTCAGGTTGGTCTCTCCTCCTGTCAGTGTCATTACCATGTAGCTAACCTGTCCCCTCACTCAGGTTGGTCTCTCCTCCTGTCAGTGTCATTGCCATGTAGCTAACCTGTCCCCTCACTCAGGTTGGTCTCTCCTCCTGTCAGTGTCATTACCATGTAGCTAACCTGTCCCCTCACTCAGGTTGGTCTCTCCTCCTGTCAGTGTCATTACCATGTAGCTAACCTGTCCCCTCACTCAGGTTGGTCTCTCCTCCTGTCAGTGTCATTACCATGTAGCTAACCTGTCTCCTCACTCAGGTTGGTCTCTCCTCCTGTCAGTGTCATTACCATGTAGCTAACCTGTCCCCTCACTCAGGTTGGTCTCTCCTCCTGTCAGTGTCATTACCATGTGGCTAACCTGTCTCCTCACTCAGGTTGGTCTCTCCTCCTGTCAGTGTCATTACCATGTGGCTAACCTGTCCCCTCACTCAGGTTGGTCTCTCCTCTTGTCAGTGTCATTACCATGTAGCTAACCTGTCCCCTCACTCAGGTTGGTCTCTTCTCCTGTCAGTGTCATTACCATGTAGCTAACCTGTCTCCTCACTCAGGTTGGTCTCTCCTCCTGTCAGTGTCATTACCATGTAGCTAACCTGTCCCCTCACTCAGGTTGGTCTCTCCTCCTGTCAGTGTCATTACCATGTGGCACTTAACATGTCATATGACAACTCACATTTCACTTGAATGTGGTTGTTGTCGTGTTTTTCCCCATTTCAGTAATTCATGATATGTATGTTTGGTATTTCTTTACCACTGTAACTAAAACGGCTCAGCAACAGGACAATGAAGCTTTACAGTGTGGTTCTCTCCATGTTGTTGTGCGGCCCTGCAGGTGGAGATGGTGAACCCAATGAAGAACAAAAAGTGTAACCACCACTACGACCGGGACGCCATTATGGGGATGATCAGCGCCAGGCAAAGCCAGAAGAAGAAGTTACGGTGAGACATGATGTTCCTAACGACTGGTTCACACGTTGTCGTGTTTAGTCATTTCATTTACAGCACATTTGTTGTCTTGAGTCTGCCTACCCCTGTTGCTGTAGCATCTTGTCAATCAGGACGTGTAGTCGTCTCTGCACTAGCCTGCTGTTTTCTCACCTGTCGTTACGCTTAAACAACTGTTGCAGTAAAACAGATTGATTACATAGTTCTTTCTCCCTCCCACAGCTGTCCGGTGGTTGGCTGTGGCAACATGGACGTGAAGCAGGGAGACCTGATCCTAGATCAGATTATGAAGAGACAGATCCAGAAGAGGTAGACTGCCAAGACATGATTCTGGTCCAGAAGAGGCGGACTACCAAGACATGATTCTGGTCCAGAAGAGGCGGACTACCAAGACATGATTCTGGTCCAGAAGAGGCGGACTACCAAGACATGATTCTGGTCCAGAAGAGGCAGACTACCAAGACATGATTCTGGTCCAGAAGAGGTAGACTACCAAGACATGATTCTGGGGAACGCCACTCATCAATCCTGACAATAAGAATTCCACTTTAATTTAATTTAAACGTGACTTTTTGTTGTTGTGACCAAATGTCTTGCTGCTCTGTGTGGTGTCATTTGTTCATCAAAGAATTGCACTATTCAGAAGTTTTATAAAACATCTCTTTGTTTATACATAAGGGATTCATCTTTTTCAGTCAGTTCAATAAAAGTTTTGATACAATTTACCTATCAATAAAGTCATTGGATGCACTTCAGAGAACAGCATCAACCTATGCCTTTGGTGTTGAGAACCTGCAGTTGCTGTAATAGACCACTGGGGGGCAGTGTCATCCCTGGAATACACCGCAAAGGGCTCAGGAGAGGTGACTCAGGTCGTGAGGAGAGAAGCTGGATAATCATAACTTATTATGAGAGAGTTGGGCTGAATGAATTAGAGAATGAGGGGTTTCCTAAATACTTACAAACGATAGATCATGTCTGTAACATTCAAAGTGAAAAGATTATTGAATCAAGGATGTGGAAATACTAAAATATCTGTTCCATCCTAAAATTAGACCATTTCATTGTGTGAAATCTGTGAATCAATTCAGTTGAGTGATTAAATCTGGCTCCTCCTGCCTGTCCTCCTGACTCCCTGTAAACTGAAGACTCTTTGTTCTCAGGACAGAAACAAACAAAGAGCGTGCTGAGATGGAACTAGGTGAAGCTAATCTTTTAATAATCTTACGTCAGGTTTTTTAATAAGATTTCAGATGCAGCTTGCTTATTGTGTCGTCCCCCCCCCCCCCCCCCCATCTATGTCTGTGTTCCAAATAACACCCTATTCCCTATGTAGAGCACTACCATTGACCTGGTGCTGTGTTCCAAATAACACCCTATTCCCTATGTAGTGTAATACCATTGACCTGGTGCTGTGTTCCAAATAACACCCTATGCCCTATGTAGAGCACTACCATTGACCTGGTGATGTGTTCCAAATAACACCCTATTCCCTATGTAGAGCGCTACCATTGACCTGGTGCTGTGTTCCAAATAACACCCTATTCCCTATGTAGTGTACTACCATTGACCTGGGCCCATTATGTGCCATTTGGGACGTCGCCTTGTAAAGGGTAGGGCATGCCGTACTAACCATCTGCAGACAGAATTGAGAACGGAGAAAATACACAACAACAAAAAAATTATGCACGCATGACTGCAAGTCGCTTTGGATAAAAGCGTCTGCTAAATGGCATATTATTATTATATTATTAAAATGATTTACAGACAAACAATAGAAAACTTTGAGTCATTCATTCACATCCAATCTGGGTCAGTTTTAATATTACAATGTAGTTACATCACAGTTAATTTCACAGCAGTTTAGGTTGTGTAGGCTAACCAATTGACACTCACCATTAGTGCCAGCCTGTCCAATCTCTTTAGGTCTGTGTCAAAATATACTCCATACACTCCACTCAGGTTTAATCCCAAATGGCACCATATTCCCTATATAGTGCACTACAGACCTGGGATAACTATGCTTTGGGGAATGTAATTATTTTTCTGGGGGAACAAATAGTTACTTTGGAGGTGACTTACAACTATTTTAATACAGATATCAGGAAGTGACTACTTTTCAAAACTATTTGAATACAGATATCAGGAAGTGACTACTTTTCAAAACTATTTGAATACAGATCTCAGGAAGTGACTACTTTTCTGAAACTGGATTGGCTGCCTTCAAACTTCAACCAATCTCTGACAGTAATGTTTGATCTACACAATACATGTCTATCTAAACATAGTGTAAATGTCTGTTCTCCTGACTGTCCATTGCCCCAGCTGTAGATAATGAGGTCAAACCAATGATATTTTGTACAGATAAGTATAAATAAGTTATGACACTCAACTACTCTATGACTCTTTCAACATGCACTGAAAAGGTTGAAAGCTGCAATTTATTATGATACCTGAAAATACTGCAGAGTAATTTAAAGCCATTTGTAAACATTGCAAACAGCAAGTTGGATGCTTAGCAAAAACAACTTGGAACCTCTTTGTCCATCTGAGGGTAAGTGTCCTTGTTTCAAACACAGTATACCATCTTTAAAGGAATACTTTGGGATTGTATCTTCTTCCCCAGGGTAGATGAACTCATGGATACCGTTTTTATGTTTCTGTGTCCAGTAAGAAGGAAGTTGGAGATAGTTTCGTGAGCCAATACTAACTAGCATTAACGCAATGACTGGAAGTCTATGGGTATTAGCAGATACCCATAAACCTCCAGTCATTATGCTAACGCTAGTTAGCAACTTACTTCAAACTGCACGGAGAGACATAAAAATGGTATCCATGAGTTCATCTGACTCTGGGGAAGTAGATAAAGGGTTGCATCATTGCCAAAACCCCAAAGTATCCCTTTAAAAGGATAGTTTACTTGGAACAATTATTTTTAGTCATTTAGCAGATGCTCTTATCCAGAGGTACTTATCCAGTTAGTGCATTTTTTTTTTTTATACTGGCCCCCCGTGGGAATTGAACCCACAACCCTGGCGTTGCAAGCGCCATGCTCTACCAACTGAGCTACACGGAAACACAAACTTACATGATTGTCCACCTACCTTGGCTGTAGTTGATTCAAGAAGGCAGTTTTGGGATATTTCGTTTCCTTTCGACACTTAATAGCCATATTTTGTTACTGTTCGCATTCTCAGTGACACTTCACATTAAACTGTTCTTGTGCCTGGGTAATATAACTAATTACTTTTGGAGCAACATTTAATTTGCATGTTGTTACATAATACTTTGTTAATTGCGTTTTTAATTGCATAGCAATGAGCTGAGATTTTGTAACTAATGTCCACGTATGTAATAACTCCTTTATTGTGACATTATAAAGCAAGTTCCAAAGTCCAATGTACTGTAACAACAATGTTGCTATCGTAATAATCTCAAAGCTACTACACCTGTATAAGAACTTGATGTCAAGTGTTACTATGTGTCTCACTCATTTGTAAAAAATATATATTTGTTAGTCATTTTGAAGTTGCAAAAGTGATCTACTCTAATGTTGAGGTTGATTCCATGTCCCTCATGTATTTAATTTTAGGGTATATTAATATTCATATCTGAGAGCCCTCCAGTGTGCTAATGATAATATATTTAGACTAATTCAACTAACTGTTGTCGTTTTTGGCTCTTCATCAAATATTTGGCAGCCATCAAATATGTTTTATTATTTACATTTTTTCCAATATCCTCTATATATTCAAATACCTTAAAATATAATTTGGTTTTCCCAAAGGTATTCCAAATACATTCAACTCTTTTTTCTGAGATCTGTATTTGAATATATTTAAAAAAAAGTTGCATTTTAGTTTAAACTGTAATTAAACTATATATTGACTACCTTGAGTATTTGAAAAGTAGGTATTTTCAAATAAACTACAAAATGCAACTATTTTCTGCCTGATCTGTTGTTCTACTTTTGACCAGAGCCCTATGACCCTGGTCAAAGTAGTACACTATATAGGGAATAGGTGCCATTTGGGACGCTACACTGCCCAGGCTAAAAAGCATGCAATGGAGAGTAGATAGGGCTGTAGATACTGTATCTGGAATAGAACAGGGACCGTATCCACAAAGCATCTCAGAAAAGGTCCTAGGAATCCTGTTGAAACCTGTTTTTAAGTCTACAACAAAAAAACTCCCAGCTCAGAGTAGGTTTTAGGATGTTGTTGAGACACTACCCAGACAAAATCAACTTATAAATGTTTATCTCGGCTGGTAATCACGACAGTTTGAGGGACCGCAAAGGAAATCTAGTGATGACGCTCATTGACATTGTTGCTAATTATGGGGAATAACCAATCGCTATGAGAGTGAATGTGAGACTGCACATGCAATGGTAAAACGTTTAATATAATTTTCGACTGACACGATCACTTTGCATACTCTTAATGATTGACTAATATGTTGGCATTTTTTTTTACCAATACTGATGGTTGTTAAATATTACCGTTCTATCAACACATTCGCGTTACTCCCGTTTAACAACTCTAACTCGCTTTGGTGCAGTAGGCAAAAGGGAAAGGAGGATACCGAGTCAGTTGCACAACTGAATGCATTCAACCGAAATGTGTCTTCCACATTTAACCCAACCCCTCTGAATCAGGCATCAAGTCACTTGTGTTGCATAAAGGTCTATACTTTTCATGGAACACAATCAAAGTTAACATAAGATCTAGTTGCCTTCAACAGCCGTATTGGTTATTGTTATTGCTTGGATCTTTCTTTATTATCAAGTTAGTATTGTTGTATTCTTTGAATGCGGTGCGCACTGCCCAGTAAACCAGAGGACTCATTGAAAGCACCATTGTAATTTTCACCCCCTAAAGCAGGGATCATCAACTAGATTAAGCCGCGGGACGATTTATTTTCTTGAGCGGTTGGTCGGAGGGCTGGAACGTAATTACAAATCATTTGTGTACTGCAAATTGACCGCAAGAAGCCCAAACAGATATAATGTTTGACTAAACATAATCATTGCAAACCTTGCTTACATTTGTATACGATCACTTGTCTCTCTATTATGTGTGAAAATACTTGAACAGATTTCTTAAATTAAAATCCCTTGGAGCTGATTTCCTTGTATTTTTACAGTCTTATGTCCAACAATATATACTTATTTTATTTTTTAAGTTTGGGGGGGCAAATAAAACCACTTTGGCCTGCTGGCTGCCAGTTGGGGAACCTTGCCTAAGGGATGGGTCTCCAACTCGTGATTTGACACGAAAATAAAATGATTAATTAATTCATATAGGCATGCCCAATTAAGACATCGTTTTGAACAACATGTTGTTGCGCTCCAAATAGATAACTGGAAATAACATGAGGTAGGTAATTAAATAATAGAAAGAAAAACGTGTTTATTTATTAATGGGTATAAGTATTTAGGCATAAATTGTGAAATAGGTATTGTGAAATCATTGTCAAAAGTGCAAGAGATGCTGTTACATGTAGGTCTAGATTACATATGGATTGATCATATAGAAATATCAAAACATTATTTTAACAACTCCAAAGCAATTGCATGTGGCGCAGGAACCTGTCACGGTTTCGGCCGAGGCTGCCTCTCTCCCTTGTTCGGGCAGGCTTCGGCGTTCGTCGTCTCCGGAATTCTAGCTGCCACCGATTTATGTTTTCATGTTCGTTTGCTTTGGTCTGTTTGTGTCACACCTGTTTCTGTTTTACGTGATTAGTATCCTATAAGTTTCTCGTTGTGTTTGTCTTGTGTTGTGTGTGATTGTTTTCGTCAGTGTTGTGTTTGCTCGGTTGAGCATATTTCTCTCCACTGCGCTGGAGCTCGTTTGCACTTGTTTCGTGCACTACTATTTTGTCGCACCTGTTTGTGCGCATTTTGCCTACACGCCTTTGGCGTAGTTTAGCTGTTGGGCTTTGTTGCCCTGTTGCCTGTGTTTGGGTCGGAATACAGCTTTTGGAACCTACCGTCTGCGTCCTGCATCTGATTTCCTACACCACACCTACACACGCCCTGACAGAATCACACACCACCCATGGAATCAGCAGGAGCAGAAGCAGCCCAGACAAGACTGGAAGCCCAGGTTCGGGATCAGCAGGAGCAACTCCTGCAGATGGGGAACGCCCTGCAGGAGGTTATTTCCACACTCCGAGGCTGGGGTTCGCCTCCACCACCGCCCGCCCAGCCAGCACCATCGGTCAGCCCGCCCGTTCCAGCACCGGAACATCGAGGAGTCCGTCTATCTCTCCCGAGGGCTTACGACGGGACAGCGGCTGGGTGTCAGGGGTTCTTGCTCCAGGTCGAGCTGTACCTGGCCACAGTCCATCCGGCACCTTCAGGGCATGAGAGCGTGTCCGCCCTAATCTCCTGTCTGGCCGGTAAAGCGTTGGAGTGGGCCAACGCAGAGTGGAGGAAGATCGACGCCACGACCATCACCTACACCGAGTTCTCCCGCCGCTTTAGGGCGGTGTTCGACCATCCCCCGGAGGGGAAAGCGGCGGGGGAGCGTCTGGTCTTCCTTAGGCAGGGGAGGAGGAGTGCCCAGGAATTCGCACTCGAATTCCGTACTCTAGCGGCAGATGCAGGGTGGAATGATCGGGCCCTCATCGATCTCTACCGATGTAGCCTCAGAGAGGACGTCCGTCGGGAGCTGGCCTGTCGGGACGCCAGTCTCACTTTCGACCAGCTGGTCGACATGTCAATTAGGTTGGATAACCTATTGGCTACCCGCGGACGTCCTGAGGGGGGTCCGTCCATTCCATCCTCCAGCGCACCCGAGCCGTGTCCTATGGAGCTCGGGGGCGCTGGCGCTAGAGGTAGGAGGAGTCGGCAGAGTGGGGGGTCCATCCACTGCACCAACTGTGGTCGGGGAGGACACACCGCGGCTAGGTGCTGGGGATGGCCTCCTCGGGGAGATGACGACAGGTCCCGCACTGGGGATTCCCTCCAGGTGAGTAGGCGCCCCACTCACCCAGAGCTCACTGTTGCCCATTTTTGTATGCCTGTGTGTTTTCCGCAGGTGGCACCTCATTCCCAGTGTAAGGCGCTGGTAGATTCAGGCGCGGCTGGGAATTTCATTGATAAGAAGTTTTGTTTAGAGTTAGGGTTTCCCCTTCTCCCTGTGGAAGTTCCTTTTCCCGTTCACGCCCTAGATAGTCGTCCGTTGGGTACGGGCTTAATCAGGGAGGTCACGGCGCCACTTAGGATGTGTGCGCAGGGGAGTCATCAGGAGATAATACAACTGTTTCTGATTGACTCTCCTGCGTATCCGGTGGTGCTGGGCATGCCCTGGTTAAGTACCCATAACCCCGTTATTTCGTGGCAGGAGAGGGCTCTGAAGGAGTGGTCTGCTCAGTGTGTGGGTAGATGTTTGGGCGTTTCCTTAGGGGCTACCTCGGTGGAAAGTCCAAACCAGGTGCCCGCATTGCACATTCCACCTGAGTATGGGGATCTGGCTATCGCGTTTAGTAAGGCGAGGGCGACGCGATTGCCACCCCATAGGCAGGGGGATTGTGCGATAGACCTTCAGGCAGGAGCTGCGCTCCCACGGAGTCATGTGTATCCTCTGTCTCAGGAGGAGAAGAAAGCTATGGAGGTTTACATAGACGAATCACTGAGACAAGGATACATACGGCCGTCCATTTCCCCCGCGTCCTCGAGTTTCTTTTTCGTGAAGAAGAAGGATGGGGGGTTGCGTCCGTGCATCGACTACCGTGGTCTCAATCAGATTACGGTGAAGTATAGTTATCCACTCCCGCTGATTGCGACCATGACTGAGTCGTTGCATGGGGCGCGCTTCTTCACGAAATTAGATCTCAGGAGCGCGTACAACTTGGTGCGCATCAGGAAGGATGATGAATGGAAAACAGCCTTTAGTACCACCTCGGGCCATTACGAGTATCTCGTCATGCCATACGGGTTGATGAATGCTCCGTCAGTTTTCCAATCATTCGTGGATGAGATCTTCAGGGACATGCAGGGACAGGGAGTGGTGGTGTACATAGATGACATCCTCGTGTACTCACCTACCCGTGTCGAGCATGTGGCCCTGGTGCGCAGAGTGTTGCGGAGGCTGGTGGAGCACGACCTGTATGTGAAGGCAGAGAAGTGTCTGTTTTTCCAGGAGTCGATTTCCTTCTTGGGGTATCAGTTGTCTGCGTCAGGGGTGAAGATGGAGGTAGACCGAGTGTCAGCCGTGAGTAATTGGCAAACACCAACCACTGTGAAAGAGGTGCAGCAGTTTTTGGGGTTTGCGAATTACTACCGGAGGTTTATCCGGGGTTTTGGGCAGGTGGCAGCTCCCATCACGTCTCTCTTAAAGGGGGGCCCGGTGCGTCTGCAGTGGTCAGTCGAGGCGGACAGGGCTTTTAAGAAGCTGAAGGACCTGTTCACCTCGGCTCCGGTGCTGGCGCATCCGGATCCCTCCTTACCATTTCAGGTAGAGGTGGACGCGTCTGAAGCCGGTATTGGCGCCGTGCTGTCCCAACGGTCAGGCGCGCCACCTAAACTCCGCCCCGTTGCCTTCTATTCCAAGAAGCTCAGCCCGGCGGAGCGAAATTATGACGTAGGGGACAGGGAGCTGTTAGCTGTGGTCCAAGCCCTTAAGGTGTGGAGGCACTGGCTTGAGGGGGCTCAACACCCTTTCCTCATTTTGACGGACCACCGTAACCTGGAGTACATCCGGGCAGCGAGGAGGCTGAACCCTCGACAGGCTAGATGGAGTATGTTTTTGACCCGTTTCTCTTTTAAGATCACCTACATCCCTGGGTCACAAAACGGTAAGGCAGATGCACTGTCTCGGCGGTATGACGGGGAGGAGAGGTCCGTGGAGCCCACTCCCATACTGCCGGAGTCGTGTCTAGTGGCACCGGTGGTGTGGGAGCTCGATTCTGAGCTCGAGCGGGCATTACGCACCGACCCTAGTCCACCACAATGCCCGGAGGGTCGGAAGTATGTTCCGCTCGAGTGTCGGGATCGATTGATCTATTGGGCTCACACGTCACCCTCCTCTGGACATCCGGGTATCGGCCGGACAGTGCACTGTCTTAGTGCCAAATATTGGTGGCCTACGTTGGCCAGGGATGTGAGGGTTTATGTTTCCTCCTGCTCGGTGTGCGCCCAGTGTAAGGCGCCTAGACATCTGCCTAGGGGTAAGTTACTACCCCTGCCCGTTCCACAACGACCATGGTCCCACCTCTCGGTGGATTTTATAACTGACCTTCCCCTCTCTCAAGGGAATACTACACTCCTGGTCGTTGTGGATCGGTTCTCTAAGGCCTGTCGTTTGCTCCCCATGCCGGGTCTTCCTACTGCCCTACAAACCGCCGAAGCACTATTCACTCATGTGTTCCGGCACTACGGGGTGCCCGAGGACATTGTGGCTGACCGGGGTCCCCAATTCACCTCCAGAGTCTGGAGAGCTTTTATGGAGCGGTTGGGGGTCTCGGTGAGTCTCACCTCGGGTTACCACCCGGAGAGTAATGGGCAGGTGGAACGCGTAAACCAGGATGTGGGCAGGTTTCTCAGAACATACTGCCGGGACCGGCCGGAGGAGTGGGCGAGATATGTGCCCTGGGCTGAGATGGCACAGAACTCTCTTCGCCACTCCTCCACCCAACTAACCCCTTTTCAGTGTGTTTTAGGGTACCAGCCGGTTCTGGCACCATGGCATGAGAGCCAGATCGAGGCCCCCGCTGTGGATGAGTGGGTGCGGCGCTCGGAGGAGACGTGGAACGCTGCACACGTCCATCTGCAGCGTGCCATACGTCGACAGAAGACGAGCGCCGACCTACACCGCAGTGAGGGGCCTGTGTACGCACCTGGAGATCGAGTCTGGCTCTCTGCCAGAAACCTGCCCCTCCGCCTGCCCTGTCGGAAACTGGGTCGGCGGTTTGTAGGGCCATTTAAAGTCCTGAGAAGGTTGAACGAGGTTTGTTATAGATTACAGTTGCCAGTGGAGTATAAATGTATTAACCCCTCGTTCCATGTGTCCCTTCTCAGGCCGGTGGTAGCAGGCCCGCTCCAAGAACATGAGATCTTGGAGACCCCCCCGCCCCCGTTGGACATCGAGGGGGCACCGGCGTACACCGTGAGATCCATCTTGGATTCTAGACGTCGGAGAGGGGGTCTTCAGTATCTAGTGGAGTGGGAGGGGTACGGTCCGGAGGAGCGGTGCTGGGTGCCGAGGAGAGACATCTTGGACCCGTCGCTCCTGACGGAATTCCATCGGGGGTATCCGACGCGCCCTGCGCCGCGGCCTCCGGGTCGTCCCCAAGGCCGGAGTCGGCGCGCGTCTGGAGCCGCGCGTCAAGGGGGGGGTACTGTCACGGTTTCGGCCGAGGCTGCCTCTCTCCCTTGTTCGGGCAGGCTTCGGCGTTCGTCGTCTCCGGAATTCTAGCTGCCACCGATTTATGTTTTCATGTTCGTTTGCTTTGGTCTGTTTGTGTCACACCTGTTTCTGTTTTACGTGATTAGTATCCTATAAGTTTCTCGTTGTGTTTGTCTTGTGTTGTGTGTGATTGTTTTCGTCAGTGTTGTGTTTGCTCGGTTGAGCATATTTCTCTCCACTGCGCTGGAGCTCGTTTGCACTTGTTTCGTGCACTACTATTTTGTCGCACCTGTTTGTGCGCATTTTGCCTACACGCCTTTGGCGTAGTTTAGCTGTTGGGCTTTGTTGCCCTGTTGCCTGTGTTTGGGTCGGAATACAGCTTTTGGAACCTACCGTCTGCGTCCTGCATCTGATTTCCTACACCACACCTACACACGCCCTGACAGAACCACTGTCTCACTGCATGTTTCTATTATCAAGACACCTGCTTGTAACTCTTAACTGGCTAGGACAGCTCATGAGGTGTCCTAAATATCTGTCGACTAGGTGGGACTCTTATGACTAAAGAGGCTTCATGCATATCTTATATTTTGACCCATAAGAGGACAATGTCTCTATTTTCAGAACTTACCACCAATGTTCAACTCTGAGATGCTTTGTGGAAACGAGCCCAGGGCACCTGTATCAATCATACAATAGAGGGGATAGGGCTGTAGATACTGTATCTGGAACAGAACAGAGCACCTGTATCAATCATCCAATAGAGGGGATAGGGCTGTAGACACTGTATGTGGAACAGAACAGAGCACCTGTATCAATCATCCAATGGAGAGGGGATAGGGCTGTAGATACTGTATCTGAAACAGAACAGATCACTTGTACATTCACACACATACACACCTGGTCTATCTCTGAAAGACAGTGTAGGAGTGTTGACCGTGTCAGTGGGAGCCGAAACCTGCCTCTATTCCTCCTCCTCCTCCTCCTCCTCCTCCTCCTCCTCATCCTCCTCCTCCACTTTCTTTCTCAACTCCCCTTATTTAACACCATAGGAATGTCCTCTAGATAGCAGCATGGGTAGGAGGACAGCTGAGGGAGTCTCTAGTCTCCAGTAGTGACCTTGACCATCAGTAAGACCATTAGACCCATTACCTGTGTATAGCTGCTACAGCATTGGGAGGAGAGCCCTTCAGCTGTCTCTCACCATAACTGGCTGGCTCAGTGACTACATTTATGGGGAGAAATGAATAGGGGGCAGACAGCACAAGTAGCTAAAAATGCATTAAAAAACCATTCAGAAAGTGCTGCACAAATGGTTTTCCCTACTGCATTCTCTCTCTAAGTGGTTGTGTTCTGTTTCTGTGTGACTTCAGGACATCTCACCTACGTTCTGACTGATAGTAGCATGGGTAGGGGGACAGCTGGAGGAGTGTCTAGTCTCCAGTACTTACCTTGACTATCAGAGGGGAGTTTTTCTGAGTGAGACCATTAGACCCATTACCTGTGTACAGATACAGCATCGGGAGGAGAGACCTTCAACTATGACTGGCTGTATTACCATATGTCAATGGCATTTCATTGTACCATGTGTATCCTGTGCATATCACAGATTGACTTGACTTGATAGAGACAGTATTAACCAGGGCAAAGCATTAGGACTGGGGCATACATGAGACACTCTTTAGAGACTCAAAACGTTTCAAAAAGGTTTTTTTTTTCTTCCCCACATCCCCTCTTCCTAAATGGTTGTTTGCTGTGTGAGTGTGAGTGATTTTAGCACTATTCTCCCAACAGGTTTTTAACACTGAGTCAAAGTGGTGTTCTGAGATCTACATTTAGAGCTTCCCCTCATGTGGTCCCTCTCTGATCATCAGTCCCCTGCTTTCTGAACCCTGGCCTCAGTCCACCACTATGATTTAGTTTACATTTCAATCAAGTGGATGTGCTGACGGACAGACGTCACTTTAGGCCAATTTCTCCCTGACATTTCAAACAAAGGGAACTAAGGACACTTGAGAATTTCAAGAAATCTTCTAGAATTCAACATGGTGTGTGGAACCCAGTGTACCAAACACCAGATCTGTAATGCCTACAGGAGAGAGTGCCTATTTCCAACACATAGGAAGATGCAAGGTTTTGGCATGACATTATCAGGTCAGGTGTCTTCTCTTGTTCCTTTATGTTAGGTTTCAGACACTTCCGTAAACTGAAATGGCATCTGTTCTTCACAACCCTTTTTCAAATTCTTGGCAGGCGACCAGCAGTGGGTTGGTAGTTGGTTGGGTAATTAGCTAAAGCAGGTGGCGGGCAGTAGCAGTGGGTTGATGGTTGGGTTATTCTCTAGCGGTTCTTTCCCGGTAGCAGTGGGTTGATGGTTGGGTTATTCTCTAGCGGTTCTTTCCCGGTAGCAGTGGGTTGATGGTTGGGTTATTAGCTAGCGGTTCTTTCCCGGTGGCAGTGGGTTGATGGTTGGGTTATTCTCTAGCGGTTCTTTCCCGGTAGCAGTGGGTTGATGGTTGGGTTATTAGCTAGCGGTTCTTTCCCGGTAGCAGTGGGTTGATGGTTGGGTTATTATCTAGCGGTTCTTTCCCGGTAGCAGTGGGTTGATGGTTGTGCTATTAGCTAGCGGTTCTTTCCCGGTAGCAGTGGATTGATAGTTGGGTTATTAGCTAGTGGTTCTTTCCCAGTAGCAGTGGGTTAAAAGTTGGTTGGGTTATTATCTAGCGGTTCTTTCCCGGTAGCAGTGGGTTGATGGTTGTGCTATTAGCTAGCGGTTCTTTCCCGGTAGCAGTGGATTGATAGTTGGGTTATTAGCTAGTGGTTCTTTCCCAGTAGCAGTGGGTTAAAAGTTGGTTGGGTTATTAGCTAGCGGTTCTTTCCCGGTAGCAGTGGGTTGATAGTTGGGTTATTAGATAGCGGTTCTTTCCCCGTAGCAGTGGGTTGATAGTTGGTTGGGTTATTAGCTAGCGGTACTTTCCCGGTAGCAGTGGGTTGATGGTTCGTTATTAGCTAGCGGTTCTTTCCCGGTCGCAGTGGGTTGATAGTTGGTTGGGTTATTAGCTAGCGGTTCTTTCCCAGTAGCAGTGGGTTGATGGTTGTGTTATTAGCTAGCGGTTCTTTCCCGGTAGCAGTGGGTTGATGGTTGTGTTATTAGCTAGCGGTTCTTTCCCGGTAGCAGTGGGTTGATGGTTGTGTTATTAGCTAGCGGTTCTTTCCCGGTAGCAGTGGGTTGATGGTTGGGTTATTAGCTAGTGGTCCTTTCCCGGTAGCAGTGGGTTGATGGTTGTGTTATTAGCTAGCGGTTCTTTCCCGGTAGCAGTGGGTTGATATTTGGTTGGGTTATTAGCTAGTGGTTCTTTCCCGGTAGCAGTGGGTTAATAGTTGGTTGGGTTATTAGCTAGTGGTTCTTTCCCGGTAGCAGTGGGTTAATAGTTGGTTGGGTTATTAGCTAGCGGTTCTTTCCCGGTGGCAGTGGGTTGATGGTATGTTTGGTTATTAGCTAGCGGTTCTTTTCCGGTAGCAGTGGGTTGATGGTTGGTTGGGTTATTAGCTAGTGGTTCTTTCCCGGTAGCAGTGGGTTGATGGTTGGTTGGGTTATTAGCTAGTGGTTCTTTCCCGGTAGCAGTGGGTTGATAGTTCATTATTAGCTAGCGGTTCTTTCCCGGGAGCAGTGGGTTGATAGTTCATTATTAGCTAGTGGTTCTTTCCCGGTGGCAGTGGGTTGATAGTTGGGTTATTTGCTAGCGGTCCTTTCCCGGTGGCAGTGGATTGATAGTTGGGTTATTAGCTAGCGGTTCTTTCCCGGTAGCAATGGGTTGATGGTTGGTTGGGTTATTAGTTAGCAGTTCTTTCCCGGTGGCAGTGGGTTGATGGTTGGTTGGGTTATTAGCTAGCGGTTCTTTCCCGGTCGCAGTGGGTTGATGGATAGGTTACTAGCTAGCGGTTCTTTCCCGGTAGCAGTGGGTTGATGTTTGGTTGGGTTATTAGCTAGCGGTTCTTTCCTGGTAGCAGTGGATTGATAGTTGGGTTATTAGCTAGTGGTTCTTCCCGGTAGCAGTGGGTTAATAGTTGGTTGGGTTATTAGCTAGCGGTTCTTTCCCGGTAGCAGTGGGTTAATAGTTGGTTGGGTTATTAGCTAGCGGTTCTTTCCCGGTAGCAGTGGGTTAATAGTTGGTTGGGTTATTAGCTAGCGGTTCTTTCCCAGTAGCAGTGGGTTGATAGTTGGTTGGGTTATTAGCTAGTGGTTCTTTCCCGGTAGCAGTGGGTTAATAGTTGGTTGGGTTATTAGCTAGCGGTTCTTTCCCGGTAGCAGTGGGTTGATAGTTGGTTTGGTTATTAGCTAGCGGTTCTTTCCCCGTAGCAGTGGGTTGATGGTTGGGTTATTAGCTAGCGGTTCTTTCCCGGTAGCAGTGGGTTGATAGTTGGTTTGGTTATTAGCTAGCGGTTCTTTCCCGGTAGCAGTGGGTTAATAGTTGGTTGGGTTATTAGCTAGTGGTTCTTTCCCGGTAGCAGTGGGTTGATAGTTCGTTATTAGCTAGCGGTTCTTTCCCAGTAGCAGTGGGTTGATAGTTCGTTATTAGCTAGCGGTCCTTTCCCGGTGGCAGTGGGTTGATAGTTGTGTTATTAGGTAGCGGTTCTTTCCCGGTAGCAGTGGATTGATATTTGGTTGGGTTATTAGCTAGCGGTTCTTTCCCGGTAGCAGTGGGTTGATAGTTGGTTTGGTTATTAGCTAGCGGTTCTTTCCCGGTAGCAGTGGGTTAATAGTTGGTTGGGTTATTAGCTAGTGGTTCTTTCCCGGTAGCAGTGGGTTAATAGTTGGTTGGGTTATTAGCTAGCGGTTCTTTCCCGGTAGCAGTGGATTGATAGTTGTGTAATTAGGTAGCGGTTCTTTCCCGGTAGCAGTGGATTGATAGTTGGGTTATTAGCTAGCGGTTCTTTCCCGGTAGCAGTGGGTTGATAGTTGGTTGGGTTATTAGCTAACGGTTCTTTCCCGGTAGCAGTGGGTTGATGGTTGGGTTATTAGCTAGCGGTTCTTTCCCGGTAGCAGTGGATTGATAGTTGGGTTATTAGCTAGCGGTTCTTTCCCGGTAGCAGTGGGTTGATAGTTGGTTGGGTTATTAGCTAGCGGTTCTTTCCCGGTAGCAGTGGGTTGATGGTTGGGTTATTAGCTAGCGGTTCTTTCCCGGTAGCAGTGGATTGATAGTTGGGTTATTAGCTAGCGGTTCTTTCCCGGTAGCAGTGGGTTGATAGTTGGTTGGGTTATTAGCTAGCGGTTCTTTCCCGGTAGCAGTGGATTGATAGTTGGGTTATTAGCTAGTGGTTCTTTCCCAGTAGCAGTGGGTTAATAGTTGGTTGGGTTATTAGCTAGTGGTTCTTTCCCGGTAGCAGTGGGTTGATAGTTCGTTATTAGCTAGCGGTCCTTTCCCGGTGGCAGTGGGTTGATAGTTGGGTTATTTGCTAGCGGTCCTTTCCCGGTGGCAGTGGGTTGATAGTTGGGTTATTTGCTAGCGGTCCTTTCCCGGTGGCAGTGGGTTGATAGTTGGGTTATTTGCTAGCGGTCCTTTCCCGGTAGCAGTGGGTTAATAGTTGGTTGGGTTATTAGCTAGCGGTTCTTTCCCGGTGGCAGTGGATTGATAGTTGGGTTATTAGCTAGCGGTTCTTTCCCGGTAGCAGTGGGTTGATAGTTGGTTGGGTTATTAGTTAGCGGTTCTTTCCCGGTAGCAGTGGGTTGATGGTTGGTTGGGTTATTAGTTAGCGGTTCTTTCCCGGTAGCAGTGGATTGATGGTTGGTTGGGTTATTAGTTAGCGGTTCTTTCCCGGTAGCAGTGGGTTGATGGTTGGTTGGGTTATTAGTTAGCGGTTCTTTCCCGGTAGCAGTGGATTGATGGTTGGTTGGGTTATTAGTTAGCGGTTCTTTCCCGGTCGCAGTGGGTTGATGGATGGGTTACTAGCTAGCTGTTCTTTCCCGGTAGCAGTGGGTTGATGGTTGGTTGGGTTATTAGTTAGCGGTTCTTTCCCGGTCGCAGTGGGTTAATAGTTGGTTGGGTTATTAGCTAGTGGTTCTTTCCCGGTAGCAGTGGGTTGATAGTTCGTTATTAGTTAGCGGTTCTTTCCCGGTCGCAGTGGGTTGATGGATGGGTTACTAGCTAGCTGTTCTTTCCCGGTAGCAGTGGGTTGATGTTTGGTTGGGTTAATAGCTAGCGGTTCTTTCCCGGTAGCAGTGGGTTGATGGTTGGTTGGGTTATTAGCTAGCGGTTTTTTCCTGGTAGCAGTGGGTTGATGGTTGGTTGGGTTATTAGCTAGCGGTTCTTTCCCCGTAGCAGTGGGTTGATGGTTGGGTTATTAGCTAGCGGTTCTTTCCCGGTGGCAGTGGGTTAATAGTTGGTTGGGTTATTAGCTAGCGGTTCTTTCCCGGTAGCAGTGGGTTAATGGTTGGTTGGGTTATTAGCTAGCGGTTCTTTCCCCGTAGCAGTGGGTTGATGGTTGGGTTATTAGCTAGCGGTTCTTTCCCCGTAGCAGTGGGTTGATAGTTGGTTGGGTTATTAGCTAGTGGTTCTTTCCCCGTAGCAGTGGATTGATAGTTGGTTGGGTTATTAGCTAGTGGTTCTTTCCCAGTAACAGTGGATTGATAGTTGGGTTATTAGCTAGCGGTTCTTTCCCCGTAGCAGTGGGTTGATAGTTGGTTGGGTTATTAGCTAGTGGTTCTTTCCCCGTAGCAGTGGATTGATAGTTGGTTGGGTTATTAGCTAGTGGTTCTTTCCCGGTAGCAGTGGATTGATAGTTGGGTTATTAGCTAGCGGTTCTTTCCCGGTAGCAATGGGTTAATAGTTGGTTGGGTTAACCTCTTAAGGATCAGACCTTTTCTTTCAATTTCTGCCTAAAATGACATACCCAAATCTAACTGCCTGTAGCTCAGGACCTGAAGCAAGGATATGCATGTTCTTGACACCATTTGAAAGGAAACACTTTGAAGTTTGTGGAAATGTGAAATTTATGTAGGAGAATATAACACATTAGATCTGGTAAAAGATTGTTACATCATCTTTGAAATGCAAGAGAAAGGCCACAATATAATATTGCAGTTTAGGTGCAATTTAGGTTATGGCGACTAGATGGCAGCATTGTGTGTGCAAAGTTTCAGCTTGATCCAGTGAAGCATTGCAAGACTGGACAATTTTGTATCAATTCTGCCCAAATGTGCCAAATTGGTCTGATACATTTTCAAGTACGTAACTATAGAGAACATACAAAAATGATATGGTAATACAAAATGTAAGTTTATACACTAACTTTCACACATCTAGATGGCCAGGCGGGGTCGGTGTGGAGCCAGAGACAGCAGGGGTTCAAACTGTAGAACCCAGTTCCTACATTTGAATATAAAAATGGATTTTATCAAACAAAACTATGCTACATTTGACCTCTGGGACCCTTAGGATGACAAATCAGAGCAAGATTACTGAATGTAAGTACATTATTTACCTTCAGAGGTGAATGTATCACACCAGTTGCAGTGATACGTTTTTTGTTGTTGTGCACTCTCCTCAAACAATAGCATGGTATTTTTTCACTGTAATAGCTACTGTAAATTGGACAGTGCAGTTAAATTAACAAGAATGTAAGCTTTCTGCTCATATAAGACATGTCTATGTCCTGGAAAGTTTGCTGTTACTTACGACAGTCTTGCTAATCACATTAGTGCACGTTAGCTCAACCGTCCCGAATACGGGACACCGGTTCCCGTGGAGGTTAATAGCGGTTCCCGTAGAGGTTAATAGCGGTTCCCGTAGAGGTTAATAGCGGTTCCCGTAGAGGTTAATAGCGGTTCCCGTTGTGGGGATCTATTTTCTTACAACTAGATGTGATGCCTAGCTTAGAAAGAATACATTAATAATTAAACATAATAGGTTTGTGCTGTACTGATATAGATTGTTTAACATAACAAGCTGTGATTAATGTGAGGAAGCGTTAGGGGGTAGGCTGAGACAGGCTTGTGACTCACACACACAGCCTCTTTGTTAAACCGCTCAAGGACCTGTGTTCTGCTACAATGAAGAAGAACAAACTATGTCTGAGGTTGCAGACTCGAGACCAGTTGTAAAGATAACAACTAATGCCCGGCAACAGTGAAGCGGCAAGGGGCTGGGACCAGCCTGTGCGCCATCGATAGGTTGGGTAAGTTTAAACCACACCCAGCCTCTACTCTGACAGGCCCAGCAGGGAGCGGGAACTATCTCTGTCAGAGTATTTAAAGAAGAACTTATAACAAAAGCTCAGTTCTCTGTCTGCCCTGCATGGTTTTTCAGTGGGCCCGTATATACGAACATCATATTTACCATTCAAGTGTTTGCATTAATTAAAATACTAGTCTATTTTAGAAGACGTGTATTGACCTCTTTTTGTTCCTATACCAGATTTGAATTGACGCAATTTAACACCGTGGAGGTTAATAGCGGTTCCCGTGGAGGTCAATAGCGGTTCTTTCCTGCTCTCTTTATTCTTCCTTGTGATCAAGTGATTCTTTGTCATGGCAACAGCCAGGCTTCTGTTCCCCAGTGCACTATATAGGGTGTAGGATGCCATTTGAGGTACATACAAAGTTTGCATCCATCAAATAGTGTCATAGAGCAGCTACCGAGGATGGCACAGGAGGAACCTGCCTTTTTGGATTATTGGGTCTGTGCACAACCCTTATCCACCCACATACAAATGTGTGTATATATATATATATATATATATATATATATATATATATATATATATACACACACACACACACGTATAACTAACCTTGTGGGGACACAATTCAGTCCCAATCAAAATCCTATTTATCCTAACCCCTAAACCTAACCCTTACCCTTAACCTTAACCCGAAAACTTTACTTAACCTTAAACCTAACCCTAGCTCCTAACTCTAAAACTAACCCTAGCTCCTAACCCTGAACCTAATTCTAACCCTAACACTAATTCTAACCTTAACCCTAAACCCCCTAGAAATAGCATTTTACCTTTTTGTTTGTTTACTATTCTTGTGGGGACTTCTGGTCCCCACAAGTATAGTTAAACACGTCCACAAACACACACGCACATCAATAAAACTCAACCAGCAAACCAGATATTTGTGGAATTAGTCTGTAACCTCTTACAAAGCTCACAAGCTCTTTTTAAATCTCATAAACTTTTAGTGAACTGCTTCTCACATAATAGCCTCATTCATGAGCCTGAAGCAACAGGGTAATAATACCATTTAGATTAACTGTGAAACTATGAATGTAGGCTAGCTAGCTAGCAATAAGAAGAGTGGTCACCTCATAGTGGGGAAACGATAAGAAGAGTTGTCACCTCATAGTGGGGAAACGATAAGAAGAGTTGTCACCTCATAGTGGGGAAACGATAAGAAGAGTGGTCACCTCATAGTGGGGAAACGATAAGAAGAGTGGTCACCTCATAGTGGGGAAACGATAAGAAGAGTGGTCACCTCATAGTGGGGAAACGATAAGAAGAGTGGTCACCTCATAGTGGGGAAACGATAAGAAGAGTGGTCACCTCATAGTGGGGAAACGATAAGAAGAGTGGTCACCTCATAGTGGGGAAACGATAAGAAGAGTGGTCACCTCATAGTGGGGAAACGATAAGAAGAGTGGTCACCTCATAGTGGGGAAACGATAAGAAGAGTGGTCACCTCATAGTGGGGAAACAAATAACTAGGTAAAGAGCATCATATGTCACGGTAACTCACAATTACAGTGGGGAAAAAAAGTATTTAGTCAGCCACCAATTGTGCAAGTTCTCCCACTTAAAAAGATGAGAGAGGCCTGTAATTTTCATCATAGGTACACGTCAACTATGACAGACAAATTGAGAGAAAAAAATCCAGAAAATCACATTGTAGAATTTTTAATGAATTTATTTGCAAATTATGGTGGAAAATAAGTATTTGGTCACCTACAAACAAGCAAGATTTCTGGCTCTCACAGACCTGTAACTTCTTCTTTAAGAGGCTCCTCTGTCCTCCACTCGTTACCTGTATTAATGGCACAGGTTTGAACTTGTTATCAGTATAAAAGACACCTGTCCACAACCTCAAACAGTCACACTCCAAACTCCACTATGGCCAAGACCAAAGAGCTGTCAAAGGACACCAGAAACAAAATTGTAGACCTGCACCAGGCTGGGAAGACTGAATCTGCAATAGGTAAGCAGCTTGGTTTGAAGAAATCAACTGTGGGAGCAATTATTAGGAAATGGAAGACATACAAGACCACTGATAATCTCCCTCGATCTGGGGCTCCACGCAAGATCTCACCCCGTGGGGTCAAAATGATCACAAGAACGGTGAGCAAAAATCCCAGAACCACACAGGGGGACCTAGTGAATGACCTGCAGAGAGCTGGGACCAAAGTAACAAAGCCTACCATCAGTAACACACTACGCCGCCAGGGACTCAAATCCTGCAGTGCGAGACGTGTCCCCCTGCTTAAGCCAGTACATGTCCAGGCCCGTCTGAAATTTGCTAGAGTGCATTTGGATGATCCAGAAGAGGATTGGGAGAATGTCATATGGTCAGATGAAACCAAAATATAACTTTTTGGTAAAAACTCAACTTGTCGTGTTTGGAGGACAAAGAATGCTGAGTTGCATCCAAAGAACACCATACCTACTGTGAAGCATGGGGGAGGAAACATCACGCTTTGGGGCTGTTTTTCTGCAAAGGGACCAGGACGACTGATCCGTGTAAAGGAAAGAATGAATGGGGCCATGTATCGTGAGATTTTGAGTGAAAACCTCCTTCCATCAGCAAGGGCATTGAAGATGAAACGTGGCTGGGTCTTTCAGCATGACAATGATCCCAAACACACCGCCCGGGCAACGAAGGAGTGGCTTCGTAAGAAGCATTTCAAGGTCCTGGAGTGGCCTAGCCAGTCTCCAGATCTCAACCCCATAGAAAATCTTTGGAGGGAGTTGAAAGTCCGTGTTGCCCAGCGACAGCCCCAAAACATCACTGCTCTAGAGGAGATCTGCATGGAGGAATGGGCCAAAATACCAGCAACAGTGTGTGCAAACCTTGTGAAGACTTACAGAAAACGTTTGACCTGTGTCATTGCCAACAAAGGGTAAATAACAAAGTATTGAGAAACTTTTGTAATTGACCAAATACTTATTTTCCACCATAATTTGCAAATAAATTCATAAAAAATCCTACAATGTGATTTTCCTGATTTTCTTTTCTCATTTTGTCTGTCATAGTTGACGTGTACCTATGATGAAAATTACAGGCCTCTCTCATCTTTTTAAGTGGGAGAACTTGCACAATTGGTGGCTGACTAAATACTTTTTTCCCCCACTGTAGATAAAAAGCTATTCCCTTGCATGCTGACATCATAAAGAGCTGAGTGGGATGGCTATGTTTACAGTTGCCTGCATATCGGTCAGGTCACAGTGAACTCATGGAGCAGAGCAGGGGCAGTCCCAGAGCCAGGAGGACTGTGATAACACTGACTAAGTCCCAGTCTCTGAAAGTGGAGCAGAGCCAGGATGACTTTGATAACACTGACTCAGTCCCAGTCTCTGAAAGTAGAGCAGAGCCAGGAAGACCGTGATAACAGTAGGGGGGTATACAGAAGATAGCCTTATTTGGTAAAAGACCAAGTCCAGGAATGGAAGACCCAGAGTTACCTCTGGTGCACAGGATAAGTTCATTACAGTTACTGTTGTGGAAAATAACCACTATACTTTATTACAAATCAGTCCTTCCAGAGTGTTTGTGGGATTAAGAATGACTTTATTATAATGTCAACAAAGCCAATCTGCAGATTCGCCCCCTCTTCTTCTCTCCCTCCATCTTATATAGTGTCCTCCACACACCATAGCTTTAAATCTCTCCCTCCTCAGTTTCCCGCTATTTTATTGCTCCGCCCACTCCCTTTGTCTATGGTGGCGGCTACATTCGACTTTCATTCAGTTCAGAATCAATAGTAATACACTCAATCAATCCCTTATCTTGCAAAAATACTCATGTTTAGGTTAAACTCTGTTCAACCCTTGCGCCGCTCTTTATCACTTTGTGTGAGGAGAGAGACAAAAGGCCACAAGCTAGTTTCAGTCCCTGATAAGATAGGACAGCCATGGATTTAAGTAAAGGCGAGCAATTTGACCCTAAGTCAGATTCCCTCTTTTACCCACACACACAGTGAAATGACCCAATTCAGTTAGCCACAAAGAATGTTAACTATATGTTGATGATTAACTCCGTTTTACCTCATAGTCCACTAAACAACTTCCAACATTACCAGCCTCAGAAATTGCAGCCCAAATAAATGCTTCACAGAGTTCAAGTAACAGACACATCTCAACATCAACTGTTCAGAAGAGACTGTGTGAATCAGGCCTTTTTGGTCGAATTGCTGCAAAGAAACCACTACTAAAGGACACCAATAATAAGAAGAGACTTGCTTGGGCCAAGAAACACTAGCAATGGACATTAGACCGGTGGAAATGTGTCATTTGGGCTGGAGTCCAAATTTGAGTTTTTTGTATTTCCCACCGTAAAGCATGGAGGAGGAGGTGTTATGGTGTGGGGGTGCTTTGCTGGTGACACTGTCTGTGATTTAGTTAGAATTCAAGGCACACTTAACCAGCATGGCTACCACAGCATTCTGCATCGATAAGCCATCCCATCTGGTTTGGGCTTAGTGGGACAATCATTTGTTTTTCAACAGGACAATGACCCAACACACCTTCAGGCTGTGTAAGGGCTATTTTACCAAGATGGAGAGTGATGGAGTGCTGCATCAGATGACCTGGCCTCCACAATCCCCTGACCTCAACCCAATTGAGATGGTTTCGGATTAGTCAGACCACAGAGTGAAGGAAAAGCAGCCAACTTGTGCTCAGCATATGTGGAAACTCCTTCAAGACTGTTGGAAAAGCATTCCAGGTGAAGCTGGTTGAGAGAATGCCAAGAGTGTGCAAAGCTGTCATCAAGGCAAAGGGTGGCTATTTGAAGAATCTCAAATATACAATATATTTTGATTTGTTTAACACTTTCTTGGTTACTACATGATTCCATATGTGTTATTTCATAGTTTTTATGCCTCAGCCTCTATCCCTGTCTCAGTCTCTATCCCTTCCTCAGCCTCTATCTCTTCCTCAGGCCCTATCCCTGCCTCTCTATCCCTGCCTCTCTATCCCTGCCTCAGCCTCTATCCCTATCTCTCTATCCCTGCCTCAGCCTCTATCCCTACATCAGCCTCTATCCCTATCTCTCTATCCCTGCCTCAGCCTCTGTGCCTGCCTCTCTATCCCTATCTCAGCCTCTATCCCTACCTCAGCCTCTATCCCTTCCTCTCTATCCCTAACTCAAATATATTTTGATTTGTTGAACCATTTTTTGGTTACTACATGATTCCATATGTGTTATTTCATAGTTTTGATGCCTCAGCCTCTATCCCTGTCTCAGGCTCTATCTCTTCCTCAGCCTCTATTACTGACTCTCTTTCCCTACCTCAGCTTCTATCCCTTCCTCAGCCTCTATCCCTGCCTCAGCCTCTATCCCTGTCTCAGACTCTATCTCTTCCTCAGACTCTATCCCTTCCTCTCTATCCCTACCTCATCCTCTATCCCTACCTCTCTATCCCTACCTCAGCCTCTATCCCTACCTATCTATCCCTACCTCAGCCTCTATCCCTACCTCAGCCTCTATCCTGCCTCTCTATCCCTAACTCATCCTCTATCCCTACCTCAGCCTCTATCCCGACCTCATCCTCTATCCCTGCCTCTATCCCTACCTCAGCTTCTATCCCTTCCTCTCTATCCCTACCTCAGCTTCTATCCCTACCTCATCCTCCATCCCTACCTCAGGCTCTATCCCTGTCTCTCTATCCCTACCTCAGCCTCTATCCCTGCCTCTCTATCCCTACCTCAGCCTCTATCCTGCCTCTCTATCCCTAACTCATCCTCTATCCCTACCTCAGCCTCTATCCCGACCTCATCCTCTATCCCTTCCTCTCTATCCCTACCTCAGCTTCTATCCCTACCTCATCCTCCATCCCTACCTCTCTATCCCTACCTTAGCCTCTATCCCTACCTCAGCCTCTATCCCTGTCTCTCTATCCATACCTCAGCCTCTATCCCTGCCTCTCTATCCCTACCTCAGCCTCTATCCCTACCTCAGTCTCTATCCTACCTCTCTATCCCTACCTCATACTCTATCTCTACCTCTCTATCCCTACCTCATACTCTATCTCTACCTCTCTATCTCTACCTCAGCCTCTATCCCTGCCTCTCTATCCCTACCTCAGCCTCTATCCCTACCTCAGCCTCTATCCCTGTCTCTCTATCCCTACCTCAGCCTCTATCCCTGCCTCTCTATCCCTACCTCAGCCTCTATCCCTACCTCTCTATCCCCACCTCAGCCTCTTTCCCTACCTCAGCCTCTATCCCTGTCTCTCTATCCCTACCTCAGACTCTATCCCTACCTCTCTATCCCTACCTCAGCCTCTATCCCTACCTCAGCCTCTATCCCTACCTTAGCCTCTATCCCTACCTCAGCCTCTATCCCTACCTCAGCCTCTATCCCTACCTCATCCTCTATCCCTGACTCTCTATCCCTAACTCATCCTCTATCCCTACCTCAGCCTCTATCCCGACCTCATCCTCTATCCCTTCCTCTCTATCCCTACCTCAGCTTCTATCCCTTCCTCATTCTCCATCCCTACCTCTCTATCCCTACCTTAGCCTCTATCCCTACCTCAGCCTCTATCCCTGTCTCTCTATCCCTACCTCAGCCTCTATCCCTGCCTCTCTATCCCTACCTCAGCCTCTATCCCTACCTCAGCCTCTATCCTACCTCTCTATCCCTACCTCATACTCTATCTATACCTCTCTATCCCTACCTCAGCCTCTATCCCTACCTCAGCCTCTATCCCTGTCTCTCTATCCCTACCTCAGCCTCTATCCCTGTCTCTCTATCCCTACCTCAGCCTCTATCCCTACCTCTCTATCCCTACCTCAGCCTCTATCCCTACCTCAGGCTCTATCCCTGTCTCTCTATCCCTACCTCAGACTCTATCCCTACCTCTCTATCCCTAACTCAGCCTCTATCCCTACCTCAGCCTCTATCCCTTCCTCTCTATCCCTAACTCCATATCCCTGCCCTACCTCAGCCTCTATCCCTACCTCAGCCTCTATCCCTTCCTCTCTATCCCTAACTCCATATCCCTGCCCTACCTCAGCCTCTATCCCTACCTCAGCCTCTATCCTACCTTAGCCTCTATCCCTACCTCAGCCTCTATCCCTGCCTCTCTATCCCTACCTCAGCCTCTATCCCTACCTCAGCCTCTATCCTGCCTCTCTATCCCTAACTCATCCTCTATCCCTACCTCAGCCTCTATCCCGACCTCATCCTCTATCCCTTCCTCTCTATCCCTACCTCAGCTTCTATCCCTACCTCATCCTCCATCCCTACCTCTCTATCCCTACCTTAGCCTCTATCCCTACCTCAGCCTCTATCCCTTCCTCTCTATCCCTAACTCCATATCCCTGCCCTACCTCAGCCTCTATCCCTACCTTAGCCTCTATCCCTGCCTCAGCCTCTATCCCTACCACATCCTCTATCCCTGCCTCAACCTCTATCCTTACCTCAGACTCTATCCCTGCCTCATCCTCTATCCCTACCTCAGCCTCTATCCCTGCCTCAGCCTCTATCCCTACCTCAGCTTCTATCCCTACCTCAGCGTCTATCCCTACCTCAGCCTCTATCCCTGACTCTCTATCCATACCTGAGCCTCTATCCCTGCCTCTCTATCCCTACCTCAGTCTCTATCCCTACCTCTCTATCCCTACCTCAGTCTCTATTCCTGCCTCTCTATCTCTACCTCAGCCTCTATCCCTGCCTCTCTATCCCTACCTGAGCCTCTATCCCTGCCTCTCTATCCCTACCTGAGCCTCTATCCCTGCCTCTCTATCCCTACCTCAGCCTCTATACCTGTCTCTCTATCCCTACCTCAGCCTCTATTCCTGCCTCTCTATCCCTACCTGAGCCTCTATCCCTGCCTCTCTATCCCTGCCTCAGCCTCTATCCCTGCCTCTCTATCCCTACCTCAGCCTCCCTTTTCATCTCTCTCTTCCTGTTTCCTCTCTTCCTCAGCCTCTGTCTCTCTGTCTGTCTTCCTCTCTGTCTCTGCGTCAGCCCAACTCTCAGAGCTGGAACAGAGCCTGCCCAGTGGTTCAATGGCCTAATTGCCAGGCCTGGGTCATGTTCAGTAGGCGCGAAACAGAAGAAAGCGGTCTGAAACGTATTGAAACAGGAGGTACTGTCTGAATTTATCCAACAAGACATGCTTGTTTAAATTTTCTGCTGCTAAACGTTTTGCTACAGTGTGCCCAATGAACCTGGTGTCACATCAAAACATGCCCCTAAAGAGGGTGGACAGGCTGTAATGCTGTGTTTACACTGCTGCCTCAGTCCATTTTCCCTTTCAATGATTACCCAGGGATCATATGGAGGACTGCCTAGCTCCCTCAAACTCAACTCTGGACCTCCCGATGCCAGTTCCACTGCTTCTTTTCAGTTTTCCCCTCTAATCAGGGACCGATTTAGACCTGGGACACCAGGTGTGTGCGATTTATTATCAGGTAGAGCAAAAAACCAGCAGGCTCCAGATCTCTTTAATACCCCTTGCCTTGATAGTTTATTCTCTCTTGATCAAATGGAGGACTGGCTAGATGATAGTTTATTCTCTCTTGATCATATGGAGGACTGGCTAGATGATAGTTTATTCTCTCTGGATCATATGGAGGACTGGCCTTGATAGTTTATTCTCTCTGGATCATATGGAGGACTGGCTAGATGATAGTTTATTCTCTCTGGATTATGTGGAGGACTGGCTAGATTATAGTTTATTCTCTCTGTATTATGTGGAGGACTGGCTAGATGATAGTTTATTCTGTCTGGATCATATGGAGGACTGGCCTTGATAGTTTATTCTCTCTGGATCATATGGAGGGCCATTGTCTTACGTCAGGTAGCACAACGATTCTGCCTGGTGGTCTGAAAGGCTGAACTAACCACTCAAACCTCTGATCATTCAAGTCAGTGGAAGACAGACTTTGGAACACATTGTTTGCCACCAGTGTGGCACAAATACCCCTGTCAGACCTTGACACCCTCCCACCCCAATGATAATCCTTCTCAGTGTTGCAAAGAAATTGAGCAGAAATCCATGACAGGGCTTGTTTTCCTGGTCCTGGTTTGTGGGGGTAGAGCAGAGAGAGAGAGAAGTGAAGTAGTGTATCTCTGTTGGTCCTGCTATCTCTGTTGGTCCTGCTATCTCTGTTGGTCCTACTATCTCTGTGTATCTCTGTTGGTCCTGCTATCTCTGTGTATCTCTGTTGGTCCTGCTATCTCTGTGTATCTCTGTTGGTCCTACTATCTCTGTTGGTCCTGCTATCTCTGTTGGTCCTGATATCTCTGTTGGTCCTGCTATCTCTGTATATCGCAGTTGGTCCTGCTATCTCTGTTGGTCCTGCTATCTCTGTGTATCTCTGTTGGTCCTGCTATCTATGTGTATCTCTGTTGGTCCTGCTATCTCTGTGTATATCTGTTGGTCCTGCTATCTCTGTGTATCCCTGTTGGTCCCACTATCTCTGTGTATCTCTGTTGGTCCTGCTATCTCTGTTGGTCCTGCTATCTCTGTTGGTCCAACTATCTCTGTATATCGCAGTTGGTCCTGCTATCTCTGTTGGTCCTGCTATCTCTGTTGGTCCTGCTATCTCTGTTGGTCCTGCTATCTCTGTGTATCTCTGTTGGTCCTGCTATCTCTGTGTATCTCTGTTGGTCCTGCTATCTCTGTTGGTCCTGCTATCTCCGTGCATCTCTGTTGGTCCTGCTATCTCTGTTGGTCCTGCTATCTCTGTGTATCTCTCTTGGTTCTACTATCTCTGTTGGTCCTGCTATCTCTGTTGGTCCTGCTATCTCTGTATATCGCAGTTGGTCCTGCTATCTCTGTTGGTCCTGCTATCTCTGTGTATCTCTGTTGGTCCTACTATCTCTGTTGGTCCTACTATCTCTGTGTATCTCTGTTGGTCCTGCTATCTCTGTGTATCTCTGTTGGTCCTGCTATCTCTGTGTATCTCTGTTGGTCCTGCTATCTCTGTTGGTGCTGCTATGTCTGTTGGTCCTGCTATCTCTGTTGGTCCTGCTATCTCTGTGTATCTCTGTTGGTCCTACTCTCTCTGTTGGTCCTGCTATCTCTGTTGGTCCTGCTATCTCTGTGTATCTCTGTTGGTCCTGCTATCTCTGTGCATCTCTGTTGGTCCTGCTATCTCTGTGTATATATGTTGGTCCTGCTATCTCTGTGTATCTCTGTTGGTCACACTATCTCTGTGTATCTCTGTTGGTCCTGCTATCTCTGTTGGTCCTGCTATCTCTGTTGGTCCTAATATCTCTGTATATCGCAGTTGGTCCTGCTATCTCTGTGTATCACTGTTGGTCCTGCTATCTCTGTGTATCTCTGTTGGTCCTGCTATCTCTGTGTATCTCTGTTGGTCCTGCTATCTCTGTTGGTCCTGCTATCTCCGTGTATCTCTGTTGGTCCTACTATCTCTGTTGGTCCCACTATCTCTGTGTATCTCTGTTGGTCCTGCTATCTCTGTTGGTCCTGCTATCTCTGTTGGTCCTGCTATCTCTGTGTATCTCTGTTGGTCCTACTATCTCTGTTGGTCCTAATATCTCTGTATATCACAGTTGGTCCTGCTATCTCTGTTGGTCCTGCTATCTCTGTGTATCGCTGTTGGTCCTGCTATCTCTGTGTATCTCTGTTGGTCCTGCTATCTCGGTGTATCTCTGTTGGTCCTGCTATCTCGGTTGGTCCTGCTATCTCTGTGTATCTCTGTTGGTCCTGCTATCTCTGTTGGTCCTGCTATCTCTGTTGGTCTTGCTATCTCTGTTGGTCCTGCTATCTCTGTGTATCTCTGTTGGTCCTGCTATCGCTGTGTATCTCTGTTGGTCCTGCTATCTCTGTTGGTCCTGCTATCTCTGTGTAGCTCTGTTGGTCCTGCTATCTCTGTGTATCTCTGTTGGTCCTGCTATCTCTGTGTATCTCTGTTGGTCCTGCTATCTCTGTATATCTCTGTTGGTCCTGCTATTTCTGTGGATCTCTGTTGGTCCTGCTATCTCTGTGTATCTCTGTTGGTCCTGCTATCGCTGTTGGTCCTGCTATCTCTGTTGGTCCTGCTATCTCTGTTGGTCCTGCTATCTCTGTGTATCTCTGTTGGTCCTGCTATCTCTGTGTAGTGCTGTGTGGCTCTGTGTAGCAGTGATTGTGAGTGGCAGTAGAGGAGAGGACTGTAGGAGTGGAGGCCTTTAGACTACGCTGTGATGGTAATGCATGTCACATTGATGAGAGGAGGAGAGGGGAAGTTAGGAACTAACGGGGTCAGCTCCTCATCCTCTCTCTCTCACTCTCTCTCTCTTTCTCTCTCTCCGTCTCTCTCTCTCTTTCTGTCCCTCACTCTCTCTTGTCTCTCTATTTCTCTCTCACTTGTCTCTCTCTCTCTCTCTTTCCCTCTCTCTTTCTCTCTCCTTAACCTGTCGGGATGTTGTTCTAGCGGTCCAATAACAGGGTCATGCCTAAGGGTTTCCAAATACTTCCTCTCTCTCTATTTCTCCACTACTCCCTGTCTGTCTCTCTGTCTGTCTGTCTGTCTGTCTGTCTGTCTGTCTGTCTGTCTGTCTGTCTGTCTGTCTATTTCTCCACTACTCCCTGTCTGTCTGTCTATTTCTCCACTACTCCCTGTCTGTCTGTCTATTTCTCCACTACTCCCTGCCTGTCTGTCTGTCTGTCTGTCTGTCTGTCTGTCTGTCTGTCTGTCTGTCTGTCTGTCTGTCTGTCTGTCTGCCTCTCTCTCTCTCTCTCTCTCTCTCTCTCTCTCTCTCCAGTTCTCTCTTTGATTTTCTCTCTTGTCCTCTCACAGATACCATTTATATCTTATTTTTCTTACACCCGTCTCCAAGCTCTGTCTGGAGTGGAGGGCCTTGGTACTGGACTTAACCCTTTGTCCTGATCTAGTTTACAATGTAAACTAGATCAGGACATCAGGAGTAAAACTACCTCTATATGAAGCCAGCAGTAAAACTACCTCTATATGAAGCCAGGAGTAAAACTACCTCTATATGAAGCCAGCCATAAAACTACCTCTATATGAAGCCAGCAGTAAAACTACCTATATATGAAGCCAGCAGTAAAACTACCTCTATATGAAGCCAGCAGTAAAACTACGTCTATATGAAGCCAGGAGTAAAACTACCTCTATATGAAGCCAGCAGTAAAACTACCTCTATATGAAGCCAGCAGTAAAACTACCTCTATATGAAGCCAGCAGTAAAACTACGTCTATATGAAGCCAGGAGTAAAACTACCTCTATATGAAGCCAGCAGTAAAACTACCTCTATATGAAGCCAGGAGTAAAACTACCTCTATATGAAGCCAGCAGAAAAACGACCTATATATGAAGCCAGCAGTAAAACTACCTCTATATGAAGCCAGCAGTAAAACTACCTCTATATGAAGCCAGCAGTAAAACTACCTCTATATGAAGCCAGCAGTAAAACTACCTCTATATGAAGCCAGGAGTAAAACTACCTCTATATGAAGCCAGCAGTAAAACTACCTCTATATGAAGCCAGCAGTAAAACTACCTCTATATGAAGCCAGGAGTAAAACTACCTCTATATGAAGCCAGCAGTAAACTACCTCTATATGAAGCCAGCAGTAAAACTACCTCTATATGAAGCCAGGAGTAAAACTACCTCTATATGAAGCCAGCAGTAAAACTACCTATATATGAAGCCAGCAGTAAAACTACCTCTATGCCAGGAGTAAAACTACCTCTATATGAAGCCAGCAGTAAAACTACCTCTATATGAAGCCAGGAGTAAAGCTACCTCTATATGAAGCCAGCAGTAAAACTACCTCTATATGTCTACTGTGTTATGTTTAAAGGAATAGTTGACAATGTTTTTGTGTAGTTTTTTATCCTATTGTTGGGATAATCCAGTATGGATTTGATTATCTGAACACTACATCAGTATTATACATCAGTATTATACATCAGTATAATACTGATGTATCGTACTGATGTATAATACTGATGTATCGTACTGATGTATAATACTGATGTATCGTACTGATGTATCGTACTGATGTATCTTACTGATGTATAATACTGATGTATCGTACTGATGTATAATACTGATGTAGTGTACTGATGTATAATACTGATGTAGCGTACTGATGTATAATACTGATGTATAATACTGATGTATCGTATTGATGTAGCGTACTGATGTATAATTCTGATGTATCGTACTGATGTATAATACTGATGTATCGTACTGATGTATAGTACTGATGTATCGTACTGATGTATCGTACTGATGTATCGTACTGATGTATAATACTGATGTATCGTACTGATGTATAATACTGATGTATTGTACTGATGTAGTGTACTGATGTATAATACTGATGTATCGTACTGATGTATAATACTGATGTATAATACTGATGTAGCGTACTGATGAATCGTACTGATGCATAATACTGATGTATCGTACTGATGTATAATACTGATGTATCGTACTGATGTATAATACTGATGTATCGTACTGATGTATAATACTGATGTATCGTACTGATGTATCGTACTGATGTATAATACTGATGTATAGTACTGATGTATCGTACTGATGTATTGTACTGATGTATCTTACTGATGTATAATACTGATGTATCGTACTGATGTATAATACTGATGTAGTGTACTGATGTATAATACTGATGTAGCGTACTGATGTATAATACTGATGTATAATGCTGATGTATCGTATTGATGTAGCGTACTGATGTATAATTCTAATGTATCATACTGATGTATAATACTGATGTGTCGTACTGATGTATTGTACTGATGTATAATACTGATGTGGTCCTCTGTAGCTCAGCTGGTAGAGCACTGCGCTTGTAACGCCAAGGTAGTGGGTTCGATCCCCGGGACCACCCATACACAAAAATGTATGCACGCATGACTGTAAGTCGCTTTGGATAAAAGCGTCTGCTAAATGGCATATTATTATTATTATTATGTATCGTACTGATGTATCGTACTGATGTATCGTACTGATGTATCGTACTGATGTATAATACTGATGTATCGTACTGATGTAGTGTACTGATGTATAATACTGATGTATCGTACTGATGTATCGTACTGATGTATCGTACTGATGTATCGTACTGATGTATCGTACTGATGTATAATACTGATGTATCGTACTGATGTATCGTACTGATGTAGTGTACTGATGTATAATACTGATGTATCGTACTGATGTATCGTACTGATGTATCGTACTGATGTATCGTACTGATGTATAATACTGATGTATCGTACTGATGTATAATACTGATGTATCGTACTGATGTATAATACTGATGTATTGTACTGATGTAGTGTACTGATGTATAATACTGATGTATCGTACTGATGTATAATACTGATGTATCGTACTGATGTATAAAACTGATGTATCGTACTGATGTATAATACTGATGTATCGTACTGATGTATCGTACTGATGTATAATACTGATGTATCGTACTGATGTATAATACTGATGTATCGTACTGATGTATCGTACTGATGTATAGTACTGATGTATAGTACTGATGTATAGTACTGATGTATAATACTGATGTATAATTCTGATGTATCGTACTGATGTATAATACTGATGTATCGTACTGATGTATTGTACTGATGTATCGTACTGATGTATCGTACTGATGTATCGTACTGATGTATCGTACTGATGTATAATACTGATGTATCGTACTGATGTATAATATTGATGTAGCGTATAGGTCTGTTGGGGTGTTGGCCTGCTAGTAGAGGGTTACTAGACTTCAGAATGTGTGTGTGTGTGTGTGTGTGTGTGTAATACTAAAGGGATGAGTGTCCCCGGCAGAATAAAGAGTAACCTCGGGATTATAGAGCTCCCCCAAACACCCCAGAGACACTCATGAAGGGATTAACACGCTATGGATATCATTCATGAATGGACACGGAGGGGTTTCTTCTTCTAATGATCGCATATTTATATTCAACCAAATACACATTAATCCCAATGAGGGGAGAGCAACATCTGTCCTCCACGAGGGGTTGTATAACAAATCAACCGAAGCGGTTGTATTAGGCGTAAGCAAGACAAAAATATATCTTAAAAGAGAATCCCAGGTTCCCTCTCTCTGGGGATGTGGTTGAATTATTCATCATAAGTAGTAGTAAGTCCATGGTGGAAATTGGAAAATGCCAAGGATATGTGGTGCTTGACTGCTTCTGTGGGGGATGTTATTCTACAATGTGAGTCAGTCAGGTTCATGTTCATTAGGCACCAAACAGAAGAAAACGGTCTGAAACAGGGATGGACTGCCTTGTCCAGTAAGGCCATTTTTTGTTTTCCATAACTAAATGTTTTAAATGTTTAATAATGATAAGCCCAGGCTCTGTATTTAGATGGAGGGGTATGTCTGGTGATAGGGGATCCCTGCCGTGGCTGCTTCAGAGAGAGGAAGTTAGTTGGTCTAATTAAACAGCCTCCGGAGAACCACATCCCCACCAGAGAATGTAAATAATCAGAACAGTGTTAAACAACCAGTCTACGTCCCTAGTGCCACCCTAGTCCCCTATGGGCTCTGGTCAAACGTAGTGCACTAAATAGAGCATAGGGTACCATTAGGGACACACACTCAGTGTAGGAGCTGTAGAGAAGCTGATAAACCATGATCTTGTTGATGCCTTGCAGCATGGGTGGATATCCTGTAAGCTACACCACCCAACTGATAAGGAACATGACGTTACCAGAGCTCAGGGAGTTCTTCTGATGGGCCTCAATCATTAGATACAGTAGAGCTCAGGGAGTTCTTCTGATGGGCCTTTATCATTAGAGACAGATAGGCTGTGTCCCAAATGGACCCCTGTTCCCTATGGGCCCTGGTCAAAAGTAGTGCACTACATAGAGAATAGGGCACCTGGTTTTTATTTGAACTTGACGAGTTCATACAGAACGTACAGAAGGTTGGTTTCAGGATCACGGCCTTCCTAGTAAAGTTCAACAATCATCTCACTGCCAAAGACAACAGACAACAGCCAGAAACCTCTTTTTGATCTATTGTCTGAAAGTCTAAAGATGGGAGAACTAGGAGAAAGAGCATGATCCTATTGTTTTTCTGACCTTCACAGTGTAGGAGACAGTGGGTGTCCCAAATGCACCCTATTCCCTATATACTGCACTACTTTTGACCAGAGTCCTATGGGGCCTGATAAAAAAGTAGTGCACTAGATAGGGAATAGGGTGCCATATTGGACACAGACAGGGATGTCTTTGAAGAGGTTAATTCTGGTCTCAGTCAGTCTCCCACTGTGTGTAGGACAATGTCAGTCTGTGTCCAACCGTGCCAGAGGGACTCATATCCTTCCATGTGGCGTCCCTCCATTGTCTGAGTGTTCCCGAGCGGCCAGCAGGAAGGGTGGGGAGCCCTCCTTCCAACCCACTATCTGATGAATAAGGCATTCCGTCCATATGGAACAGTACAACAGCTAAGATGAAGAGTAAAAAAGGCCAAATGGCACCCTGCTCTTCCCTATATAGTGGACTAGTTTTGACCAGAACCCTCTGGGGGAATAGGGTGCCATTTGGGACGCATCCCAAGAGTGTAGAATTGAACAAGATGGCTTCTCATATAGTACGTTGTTACTGTGCAGTTTTCCTCTTCAGAATGAACCATATGAAGGATGTATCTCCAAGATGGAGGACATTTAAATCCAGCTAATATTTTGCTCTTTAGAATGAACCATATGAAGGATGTATCTCCAAGATGGAGGACATTTAAATCCAGCTAATATTTTGCTCTTTAGAATTAACCATATGAAGGATGTATCTCCAAGATGGAGGACATTTAAATCCAGCTAATATTTTGCTCTTTAGAATTAACCATATGAAGGATGTATCTCCAAGATGGAGGACATTTAAATCCAGCTAATATTTTCCTCTTCAGAATTAACCATATTTTTTATTTGATTTATTAGGATCCCCATTAGTCAACGCCAATGGCAACAGCTAGTCTTAATGGGGTCCGACACATAATGAAAAATACATTACAGACAAAATACTTTACAATTTACATAAATTTGTGTGTGTGCATCTATCAGTTACACATACATGTCAGTACATACAACAAGTAGGTCACATTGGGGAGAGGCATTGTGCAGTGAGCTGTTGCTTTATTTGTTTTTTGAAACCAGGTTTGCTGTTCATTTGCATTATACAAGATGGAAGGGAGTTCCATGCACTCATGGCTCTGTATAATACTGTATGTTTCCTTGAATTTGTTCTGGACCTGGGGACTGTGAAAAGACCCCTGGTGGCATGTCTGGTGGGGTAAGCGTGTGTGTCAGTGCTGTGTGTAAGTTGACTATGCAAACAATTGGGAATTTCCAACACAATGTTTCTTATAAAAACAAGGAGTGATGCAGTCAGTCTTTCCTCAACTCTTAGCCAAGAGAGACTGGCATGCATAGTATTAATATTAGCCCTCTGATTACAATGAAGAGCAAGACGTGTGGCTCTGTTCTGGGCCAGCTGCAGCTTAACTAGGTCTTTCTTTGCAGCACTTGACCATATGACTGGACAATAATCAAGATAAGATAAAACTAGAGCCTGCAGGACTTGCTTTCTGGAGTGTGGTGTCAAAAAAGCAGAGCATCTCTTTATTACAGACAGACCTCTCCCCATCTTTACAACCATTGAATCTATATGTTTTGACCATGACAGTTTACAATCTAAGGTAACGGACAATTCCTTCAACCTCTTGCCTTGGTTTTTGCTCTGACATGCACTGTCAACTGTGGGACCTTATATAGACAGGTGTGTGCCTTTCCAAATCGTGTCCAATCAATTGAATTTACCACAGGTGGACTCCAATCAAGTTGTAGAAACATCTCAAGGATGATCAATGGAAACAATATGCACCTGAGCTCAATTTTCGAGTCTCATAGCAAAGGGTCTGAATACTTATGTAAATAAGGTATTTCTGTGTTTTATTTGTAATACATTTGCTAAAATTTCTAAAAACCTGTTTTCGCTTTGCCATTATGGGGTATTGTGTGTAGATTGATGAGGATTTGTATTTATTTAATCAATTTTAGAATCAGGCTGTAACGTAACAAAATGTGGAAAAAGTCAAGGGGTCTGAATACTTTCCGAATGCACTGTATATGCTTTGACCATGACAGTTTACAATATAAGGTAAAACCAAGTAATTTAGTCTCCTCAACTTGTTCAACAGCCACACAATTCATTACCAGATTCAGCTGAGGTCTAGAACTTAGGGAATGATTTGTACCAAATACAATACTCTTAGTTTTAGAGATGTTCAGGACCAGTTTATTACTGGCCATCCATTCCAAAACAGACTGCAACTCTTTGTCAAGGGTTTCAGTGACTTCATTAGCTGTGGTTGCTGATGCGTATATGGTTGAATCATCAGCATACATGGAAACACATGCTTTGTTTAATGCCTGTGGCAGGTCATTTGTATAAATATAAAAAAGGAAAGGGCCTAGAGAGCTGCCCTGCGGTACACTACACTTTACATGTTTGACATTAGAGAAGCTTCCATTAAAGTAAGGGTTTTATTAGATAGATAGCTCTGAATCCACAATATGGCAGAGGTTGAAAAGCCATAACACGTACAGTACGTTTTCTCAACAGGTTATGGTAAATAATATCAAAGGCTGCACTGAAATCTTACAGTACAGCTCCCACAATCTTCTTATTATCCATTTATTTCAACCAATCATCAGTCATTTGTGTCAGTGCAGTACATGTTGAGTACCCTTCTCTATAAGCATGCTAAAAGTCTGTTGTTAATTTGTTTACAGGGAAGTAGTATTGTATTTGGTCAAACACAACAGTTTGCTAAGAGCTGGCAGCAAGCTGATAGGTCTGCTGTTACAGCCAGTAAAGGCTTCCCTCCAGGCCTGAGGACAAAGACTTTCCTCTAGGCTCATATTAAAGATATGACAGATAGGAGTATCTATAGAGTCAGCTACCATCCTCAGTAGCTTTCCATCTAAGTTGTCAATGCCAGGAGGTTTGTCATTATTGATCGATAATCATTTTTCCACCTCTCCCACACTAACTTTACAAAAACTTGCAATGCTTTTCTTTCATTATTATAATGTTGTATATATGAGTACGACGGCTCACTGTTCGTTGTTGCATTTCCTGCCCAAGTTTGCCCACTTTTCCGATAAAGTAATCATTCAAATAATTGGCAACATCAAATGGTTTTGTGATGAATAAGCCATCTGATTTGATGAAAGATGGAGTTGGATTTGTCTTTCTGCCCATAATTTCATTTAAAATACTCAAAAGTTTTCCCCATCATTCTTTATATCATTGATCTTGGCTTTATAATACAATTACTTCTTATTTTTGTTGAGTTTAGTCAAATTTCTCAATTTGCAGTAAGTCAGCCAGTCAGATGTGCAGCCAGACTTATTGGCCACTCCTTTTGCCCCATCTCTTTCAACCATACCGTTTTTCAATTCCTCATCAATCCATGGAGCCTTAACAGTTCTAACAGTCAGTTTCCTAACAGGTGCATGTTTATCAATAATTGGAAGAAGCAATTTCATAAATGTATGAAGTGCAGCATCTGGATGCTCCTTATTAATCACATCAGACCAACAAATATTTTTAACACCATCCACATAAGAGTCACAGCAAAATATTTTGTATGATCTCATACACAATTTTAGGCCAAGCTTTTGGAACTTTGGCTTTCCTGGATATAGCCACTATATTGTGATCACTGCATCCAATGGGTACGGATAAAGTGTTAAAATACTAAGTTCTACAGTATTAGTAAACATTTGATCAATACATGTGGATGATCTTGTTCCTGTAGTGTTTGTATGCACCCTGGTAGGTTGATTAATAACCTGAACCAGATTACAGGCACTGGTTACGGTGAGAAGCTTCCTCTTGAACGGACAGCTTGATGAAAACGAGTCAATATTCAGGTCCCCAAGAAAGTAGACCTCTCTGTTGACATCACATACATTATCAAGCATTTCACACATATTATTTAGATACTGACTGTTAGCACCTGGTGGCCTATAGCAACACCCCAAAAGAAAAGGCTTTAGATGTGCCAGGTGAACCTTCAACCACAACACTTCAATAACATAAGATCTTCTCTAAGCATTACAGGGATATGACTCTGACTATATACAGCAACACCTCCCCCATAAGCGTTCCTGTCGCTTCTATAGATGTTATATCCTTGTATGGCTACTGCTGTATCAGCAAATGAATTATCTAAGTGAGTCTCAGAAATGGCTAATATATGAATATTATCTGATGTTAGCAAGTTATTGATTTCCTGAACCTTATTTCTAAGGCTACATATATTCATATGGGCTATTTTCAGCCCTTTCCTGGGTAGCTTATCAGAGATAGACACAATATGGAAAAGAGCAAACAAAGCAAGAGAGAAAAAAAACATTCAGCAGTCCATTAATCAGTTGGTGTGTGCAAGTGTGTGTGTGTGCTGCGGGGTTGAAGCTATAAACCCATAGGCTTGGCTCTCTCATCCCTTCCAGGCTTTTGGGAGGGAGAGTGGACAATGAGCCTGTCATAGTGGATGTAAGCAATGTCCCCACACGCTCTGGCAGCTTTCATGGCTGGGATAAGTTCTTTCCTCTTCTGGATAGTCCTTGTTGAGGAAGATATACAGTGCATTCAGTGATGAGAAAGTATTCAGACCCTTGACTTTTTCCAAATTTTGTTACGTTACAGCCTTATTCTAAAATTGATTAAATAAATAACAATCCTCATCAATCTACACACAACACCCCATAATAACGAAGTGAAAACAGGATTCTAGACATTTTAGCAAATGTATTAAAGATAAAAAACAGAAATACCTTATTTACATAAGTATTCAGACCCTTTGCTATGAGACTCGGAATTGAGCTCAGGTGCATCATGTTTCCATTGATCATCCTTGAGATGTTTCTACAACTTGATTGGAGTCCACCTATGGTAAATTCAATTGATTGGACATGATTTGGAAAGGCACACACCTGTCTATATAAGGTCACAGAGTTGACAGTGCATGTCAGAGCAAAAACCAAGACATGAGGTTGAAGGAATTGTCCATAGAGCTCCAAGACAGGATTGTGTCAAGTCACAGATCTGGGCAAAGATCAACGGAGCAAAGTACAGAGAGATCCTTGATGAAAAGCTGCTCCAGAGCACTCAGGACCTCAGACTGGGGCCAAGGTTCACCTTCCAACAGGACAACGACCCTAAGCACACAGCCAAGACAACGCAGGAGTGACAAGCATCAAGAAGACTCAAGGCTGTAATCGCTGCCAAAGGTGCTTCAACAAAGTACTGAGTAAAGGGTCTGAAACTTATGTAAATGTGATATTTACATTTTGTATTTGTAATACATTTTCAAACATTTCTCAAAACCTAGTTTTCTTTGTCATTATGTGGTATTGTGTGTAGGTTGATGAGAGAAAAAAACAATATAATCAATTTTAGAATAAGGCTGTAATGTAACAAAATGTGAAAAAGGTAAAGGGAAGTGAATACTTTCCAAATGCACTGTACGTTCCTCTAAAGTTCTTGGCTCTTTCCAGAACAGCTACCTTGTCCATCAAGATCTTGACCACTATCGGCCTGGGCCTGTCACCTGGGCCGGTGGTGGGTTTTCCAGTCTTGTGGGTGCGCTCCATCTCAATCTTCCTGTGGTCCATCTTCAGTTTCTGCGAGATCATGTCCCTCACTTTGTCCTCAGTCTCCGTCCAGGTCTCATGTGGAGATTCTGCAATTCCATCCACAACAATGTTGTTCCGCCTTGATTGTCCCTCAAGATAATCTGTTTTCTCCGTCATTGTTATCACGGATTCACATACAGAAATGATGTCCTCTCTCAATGACTTACAGATTGCTTTCATCTTGCCGTTCTCCTGTTTAAACTCATCGAGGTGACCGTGGGAGAACTGCAAACTGTTCTTCAGGTCCTGGACCTCTCTCGTCAGGTCGTCCATTGTTTTATTAGTTGACTCCACCAGCATTTGGACCAAACAAGTATTTTCTCGTTGTTGTAACAACTGCTTGTACAACTCTTTTTGTTCATTTAAAATATCCTTCACCTGTGATAGAGAGACATCACTGTCCTCAACGGTACTCCCACCGGCTTTGGTCATTGTCATGGTAACAACATAGATTACACTCTTACTACTCACAGTTACAGACAGGGCAGGTTAGCTAGGCTACCTGCTCCTCAGACCCTTGGTCAGCAGCGGGATCCCTGGACAGATATTAGTGGTCCCAGTAACTGATACCAACCACATCACAGGATCCAAACTCAGAAGGTAGCTAGCTAGTAACTTTTTCAATAGACTTTCAAAACTTTCTAAAACAATAAACTTTCCAAAACAAACCAAGCTCTCCCTTGTTCCGCGTTCAACAGGAAGTGACGACAGGAAGTATGTGGATGTATCCCCAAGATGGAGGACATTTTAAATACAGCTAATATTTTCCTCCCTTTCTATCTGTGACTAGTCTCACCAAGATGGTAATCAGACCTTATACTGAAGAGGTGTGTGTGTGAGAGGGTAATTAGTCCCGTAATTAAAGGCAATAAACAGCAGTGCTCATGGGAGATCCATCTCCTCTAATCTGTGATAATCACTCTGCAGTTGGGAGTTATGAGTACTACTACTAGTACACACAAACACACAAACACACACACATAGACACACAAACACACACACATAGACACACACACACAGACAGACACACACACACACACACACACACACACACACACAGAGACACACAAACACAGACACACACACACACACACACACATTTACACACAAACACACACAAACACAGACACAAACACACACACACACAGACACAAACACACACACATACAAACACACACACACACACACAGACAGACACACACAGACACACACAGACGTCATGCCCATAGGGGGTGTGTTGTTGTTGTTTCTCTGTGATAATACTTGCCACCTAGCAATTTTATGAAGTTGGTTTAAGCCCCGCCCAGATAGGTTCCCAACCTCATAACTAGCTACCAAGAAGCCATTTCAGGCTGTCAATCAAGTTAGTTATTCAAGCTAGCTACTCTATCTTAGCTGGCATGCCTGCTGGCAAGGTTGGTAGACTTTAGAAAATCAGGCAAAACTAAATGTACTGAATAAGACTCACATTCCTCTTACAGTTTTTTACAATCACTTCGGCACTAATTTCAGAACCTTGACGTCATTTTTGAAAACTCTACACACAAAACTCAAAACGGTCATCACTTGTAACACAGGCTGTCCAATGTTCAAAACATTGCATTGTGCATTCATATCTTTAAAGAAATCTTGCACTTGCACAATCATTGGTTCAAAAAACAAATGTATTGTGAAATACCAATGAAACGTTAATTTAGATCACCCACACACAAGCAACCGATAGTTTCACTGTGTCATTGTTCGTACAATCATTAAATATTGTACTACAAAATAGGTGATACATGTTTCATTATGGTACTACATGTAAATACATCCCTGTAAAAGTACTGCAGTAGTAGAGAGAATAATACAGACACAGTGGAATCATTGAACAAAATCTGAAATATATTGATGAAAAACAATACAGTACTGTAAAACATCAAATGCAGTGTTCCTCAACTTGTGTCACGATCGTCTGAAGAAGCGGACCAATACGCAGCGCGTGGAGTGAACATGATGACTTTATTAAATAAAGCAACCACGAAAAACAACAAATGACGATAGTGAAGTCCTCTGTAACACTGACAGAAACATGGAACAAAAACCCACAAAACCAAGGAGAAACCACACAGTATAAATATGGCTCCCAATCAGAGATAACGAGCCGACAGCTGACACTCGTTACCTCCGATTGGGAGTCATATGACTAAACAAGCACAATCACCAAACATAGAAATCAACAACCTAGACACCCCAACATAGAAATACACCCAAACAAATGAAAATGAACAACCCTGGCTCAAATATCAAAGTCCATGGAGCCAGAGTGTCACAGTACCCCCCCCTAAAGGTGCGAACTCCGGGCGCACCAACATAAGGACTAGGGGAGGGTCTGGGTGGGCGTCTGTCCACGGTGGCGGCTCTGGCCCCGGTCGTGATCCCCACCCCACCACAGTCACAACCTGCTTCAGTAGCCTCCTCCCAATGACCACCCTCCAACTAACCCCACCTGGACTAAGGGGCAACACCGGACTAAGGGGCAGCACCGGACTAAGGGGCAGCACCGGGATAAGGGGCAGCACCGGGATAAGGGGCAGCACCGGGATAAGGGGCAGCACCGGGCTAAGGGGCAGCACCGGACTAAGGGGCAGCACCGGGCTAAGGGACAGTACCTGACTAAGGGGCAGCACCGGACTGAGGGGCAGCTCCGGACTGAATGGCGGATCCTGGCTGGCTGGCTCTGGCGGATCCTGGCTGGACGGCTCATGGCTGGCTGACGGATCTGGCTGCTCATGGCTGGCTGACGGATCTGGCTGCTCATGGCTGGCTGACGGATCTGGCTGTTCATGGCTGGCTGACGGATCTGGCTGCTCATGGCTGGCGGAAGGCTCTGGCTGATCCTGTCTGGCGGACGGCTCTGGCTGATCCTGTCTGGCGGAAGGCTCTGGCTGATCTTGTCTGGCGGAAGGCTCTGGCTGATCCTGTCTGGCGGAAGGCTCTGGCTGATCCTGTCTGGCGGAAGGCTCTGCCTGATCCTGTCTGGCGGAAGGCTCTGGCTGCTCCTGTCTGGCGGAGAGCTCTAGCGGCTCCGGTCTGGCGGACGGCTCTGAAGGCTCATGGCAGACGGGCGGCTTTGCAGGCTCAGTACAGACGGGCAGTTCCTGCGGCACTTGGCAGACGGACAGTTCAGACGGCGTTGGGCAGACGGGCAGTTCAGACGGCGTTGGGCAGACGGACAGTTCAGGCCCCGTTGGGCAGACGGGCAGTTCAGACGGCGTTGGGCAGACGGACAGTTCAGGCCCCGTTGGGCAGACGGCAGACTCTGGCTGTCTGAGGCGCATCGTAGGCCTGGTGCGTGGTGCCGGAACAGGAGGTACCGGGCTGAGGACACGCATCTCAGGGCTAGTGCGGGGAGAAGCAACAGGGCATGCTGGACCCTGGGGACGCACCGTAGGCCTGATGCGTGGTGCCGGAACTGGAGGTACCGGGCTGAGGACACGCATCTCAGGGCTAGTGCGGGGAGAAGCAACAGGGCATGCTGGACCCTGGGGACGCACCGTAGGCCTGATGCGTGGTGCCGGAACTGGAGGTACGGGGCTGAGGACACGCATCTCAGGGCTAGTGCGGAGAGAAGCAACAGGGCATGCTGGACCCTGGGGACGCACCGTAGGCCTGATGCGTGGTGCCGGAACTGGAGGTACCGGGCTGAGGACACGCATCTCAGGGCTAGTGCGGGAAGCAGGAACAGGACGCACAGGACTCGGGGAACACACAGGAGGCTTAGTGCGTGGTGTAGGCACTGGTGGTACTGGACTGGAGACAGGAGGTGGTGCCGGAAATACCGGACCGTGCAGGCGTACTGGCTCCCTTGAGCACTGAGCCTGACCAACCTTACCTGGTTGTATGCTCCCCGTCGCCTGACCAGTACAGGGAGGTGGAATAACCCGCACCGGGCTATGTAGGCGAACCGGGGACACCATGCGTAAGGCTGGTGCCATGTAAGCCGGCCCGAGGAGACGCACTGGTGACCGGATGCGTGGGGCCGGCCTCATGACATCTGGCTCAATGCTCAGTCTAGCCCGGCCGATACGTGGAGCCGGAATGTACCGAACCGGGCTATGCCTGCGTACAGGAGACACCATGCGCTCTACTGCGTAACACGGTGTCTGCCCGTACTCTCGCTCTCCACGGTCAGTCCAGGGAGTAGGCGCAGGTCTCCTACCTGACTCCGCCACACTCCCTTCTAGCCCCCCCCCAAGAAATTTTTGGGTAGTACTCTCGGGCTTCCAGCCTTGCCTCCGTGCTGCCTCCTCATATCGCCGCCTCTCGGCTTTAGCTGCCTCCCGCTCTTCACGAGGACGGCGATATTCTCCCGGTTGATCCCAAGGCCCCTCACCATCCAGAATCTCCTCCCATGTCCATGAATCCTTTATGGGAGTCCATAAATCCTGTGTAGGTAGGTCCTGTTGCCGCTTGACACGCTGCTTGGTCTTTTTGTGGTGGGTTTTTCTGTCACGATCGTCTGAAGAAGCGGACCAATACGCAGCGCGTGGAGTGAACATGATGACTTTATTAAATAAAGCAACCACGAAAAACAACAAATGACGATAGTGAAGTCCTCTGTAACACTGACAGAAACATGGAACAAAAACCCACAAAACCAAGGAGAAACCACACAGTATAAATATGGCTCCCAATCAGAGATAACGAGCCGACAGCTGACACTCGTTACCTCCGATTGGGAGTCATATGACTAAACAAGCACAATCACCAAACATAGAAATCAACAACCTAGACACCCCAACATAGAAATACACCCAAACAAATGAAAATGAACAACCCTGGCTCAAATATCAAAGTCCATGGAGCCAGAGTGTCACAACTTGCTTGCTTGTACTGTAAAAAGCAAAACATAGGAGTGATTACTGTACTTCTACATTTTCATCAACTCTGTCTTGTGGATTTGGCCACAGGTTCTCATCTACATCACAATGGATGTTTTCATTAGCCAAACATCTTGGAAAAAACCTTTGGGCATGGCGAATCCAGGCCTGACACTGGTCTGCCGTGATGTCATTGCATGCGTCATCCATGGCCTGGAGAAGAGTGACTTGTTCATGAGGGCGCCTATCATAAACCTTCCATCTCCATGTGGAGAAAAATTCCTCAATCGGGTTAAGGAAAGGAGAGTATGGGGGTAAATACAGGGTGGTAAATTGTGCATGGGCCTGAAACCATGCTTGCACCATATGAGCATGGTGGAATCTGACATTATCCCACACAATGACATAGGTCACGCCATCAGCTCTACAGACCTGATCGAGCTCATCAAGGAAGGTTACAAGGAGAGCTGCATTATATGATCCAATACGAGGTCTGCGTCCCACCACACCATCTTCTGATATAGCCGCACACATGGTAATGTTGCCCCCACGTTGTCCAGGTACTTGGATGGTTGCCCGCTGGCCAATGAAATTCCGACCTCTCCTCCTCCAACAGCCATCTTGAAACTGAACATACCTGAACATACTCAGTCCTCATTTGCTTCACTCTGTCTGCATTTCTTTCAAAAGGCACACGGTATAGTTGTTTTAAAGACACATGGTGCCTTTTCAGCATGTCTTCATTGTCCAAGATATGCTGGCGAATTTCTGTAAGGCGAATATCATTTCTGGCCCGAACCAAATCGACCACAGCCTGCTCTTGTTGGTCAGTCAGAATTTTGCCTCTGCCTCCCCTATTTGGCCTAGTCTCAATTCTACAGGGAACATTACAGTAAGAAGACACTTGGTCACATCACCTACTCTGTGATACACATTGGTATGCAGTCATTTGACAATTGAGAGTAGCATAATGTTTAGTGCATGGTGACGACTTCCCAGTTTGCGGAAAGTTCTGATTATTGAGGCCACGGTTGACCTTCTGAGGTCATTGTCATGCCATGATTTATGACATGGTCTACAACTATTGCTCGGATTTCATTGGACACTCTTTGCTGTTGCTGCCGCTGTCTTGGTCGGTGGCCTTGTCCTCTACCACGTTCCCCCACACCTCTCAAACGAGGCCCACGACCACCTCTCAGAAGGGGTGCTTGTCCCCTGCCATTCCTTTGACCAACACGTCTTCCTCGTCTTCCTCCCACCACTGCTTGACCTCTATTGTGATCTGGATCACCTGCCGGCTCCATGTTACAGTACGTATCGCTATGTTGTTGCAAGTGGATCCCAATCAATTCTTTATATACTCGTTCCACAATGTGAACTCAATCATCAGTAACGAGTTGGCAGAATTGGACAAGCAATTACAAGGGCCTGCATCCATACAGTGCAGTACTGTCAATACTGTAAATAGTCTGAAAAGGTGGTACATGGGACCATAGAAACGGTGTCTGATAAAGAATGATGATGAAATATTACATCCATAGATAATGTAGTCTAATTGGTTCATGCTCCACGCTAATTGGTGACAATGAATCTCGTTATCTTGAAACTTTCATGATCTAAACATGGAATATTGTTTGTCTGTTTCCATACAACTATGCATTAAGAGTAATGCAACAGTTACTTATCATTTTGAGCAGTTGTATCAATTGATAGTTGGATAATTGTAATGAAATGAATAGACACTCATCTGAAATGTAATGTGTGAATTGCCTTTGAAATAGTAGTACTTTGATGTTAAGTTGTGTCATATTGAACAGGTGATTTTTGTTAAATGAACAAATTATCTTAGTTTTATGTGTATTGTATCCAAGCAATTGAAAAAAGTGTTCGAGTTTTGAAAAATTTGCATTTTGATCATTGGTTGTGAGTTTTGTGTCTAGAGTTTTGAAAAATGACGTTAAGGTTCTGAAATTAGTGCCAAAGTGATTGTAAAAAACTATAATCTTTTACCCAGATTTGAGCAGAGATGTAGAGAAGCATATTTAGTTTCTTTAATAAAGAAACACAAGTCAGGAGGATGCATTATTAAGCGTAATGATTATGGCTCTAGATTGCAGAAAAAAATCAGTTTCAGGTGTTTGAAAAATGCAAAATTCTCCAACTTCTCGACCACACCCCCAGCTATCCTCACGTACTTTGTGCCCATCAGATTTTTGGGGTTGCACGACGCCCCTGCACACAGACACACACACGGTGGTGGACCACTGCTCTCCTCTAGATCTATAGTTCTATCACATAGCTATTGTATAAGCATCAAATATACAGTAAAGTACACTCCTGGAAAATGGTGATCCCACCTTCTGTAAACTGTAGTAATCACCTTGGCAATCTGTTGCCCCTATAGTTCTTCCGTTTTGTGATATAGCTGTAAGCATCAAACATAAAATGTATACAATGCATTTCCTGGAAAAAAACTGCTCAGGTATGCCCATTGAAACGTGACCTTCCAAAGCATAACAGAACACAGGACACTAAACACTGGACTAAGGAGATCTATACAAATGAGTCTATATGATTTGAATGAAAATGTGGAAGAGACAGAAACTTTGTTGATGAATATTTCTCTTTCATATTAGGAGTGGACAGTTGAAGGCCAGAGGTTGACAATATCTCTCTTTATCAGACTCAGCTGATAAAGGACTATTGAAGGCTGTTGTAGTTTGTGAATACTGTTAATAAGCCCTTTACTATACCCATAAAGGCCATGCATTAAGTTACCCCACAAAGTACAGCACATACATTCCCAGTATTACTGGTGAACCTCGTTTAATCCTATCCTGACATAAATATCCTGTCACTATTATGTAATAATGCCATTTAGCAGATGCTTTCATCCAGTTATATAATTACTACTATATGCAGTTGTTGTGGGGATAGATTAGTTTCATTTGTATTTTTAAATGCTGACAGATAGACAGACAGACAGACATTGTGATAGAGAAGCAGCTCTCTGAAAGCCTGGGTACCAATACAGTTCCTTCTCTCTTGTCAACTCTTTCTGGAATTGTCATGCTAAATGGATTTGGCAAGAGCACAAACAGATCTTGGACCAGGCTATCTCTCTGATCCAGTCGGAAGGTTAAAGCTGAACCTGGTTGTGTTAAAAACAGTGTAAACAACAGGTGTTTAATAACAGCTGATTAATGTTAGAAACAGTGTAAACAACAAGTGTTTAATAACAGCTGATTAATGTTAGACCATGTAAACAACAAGTGTTTAATAACAGCTGATTAATGTTAGAGACAGTGTAAACAACAAGTGTTTAATAACAGCTGATTCATGTTAGACCATGTAAACAACAAGTGTTTAATAACAGCTGATTAATGTTAGAGACAGTGTAAACAACAAGTGTTTAATAACAACTGATTCATGTTAGACCATGTAAACAACAAGTGTTTAATAACAGCTGATTAATGTTAGAGACAGTGTAAACAACAAGTGTTTAATAACAGCTGATTCATGTTAGACCATGTAAACAACAAGTGTTTATTAATAACAGATGATTGATGTTTAAACACACAGTGTTATGCTGCAGAGCTCTGTGACAGCATGGCCTCCCACTCAATAATGGGCTGCTGTGTGTGGATGTCACGGTGTGTGTGTGTGTGTCACGGTGTGTGTGTGTGTCACGTTATGTGTGTGTGTCCCTCAGTGTGTGTGTGTGTCACGGTATGTGTGAGTGTCTCCCAAGGCTATGCTGTGGGTGAGTCAACTCATCTGTTTACTCTGTGGTGAAACATCAACAAGCTTTCTCTCAGACCAGAGACTCCAAATATATTCATCTTTAATCAGAGTCATGAACATACAGAACTCTTCTACCATCCCAGTCAACCATGGTTGCGTCCCAAATGGCACCCTATGCCTTTATAGTTCACTACTCTTGACCAGGGCCCATTGGGAAGAGGGTGTCATTTGGGACGCATCCCATCAGCGTCCACTGACTCATTTTGAGTCAAATGAATCACCAGAGACTCATCAGGAAAGATTAAGATGAATGTTTTTAGTGAGGCTACCAGGCAGGAGGGCAATATATTCAGATGGTTAAGCTGACAGAGAAGAGTAGAGAATACAATTACAGAAGAACAGGAGAGCACTTGAAAAAGCAGAAGTCATTTTTATAAGGTGAGATCGGTAAGGATTGTTTAAAAGACAGCTGTGACAGCTTATTAAACCCTCACATTGATCTGTCTGAGAGTTATCACTGTGGTTACCAGGTAAAGTTGAAGGCCTCCTCATCACAAATCTCCTTAAAAAAAACAGGGTTCAAGCTCATTACACCACTAGTCTCCTTTCAACTTATTTCAGAAAAGAGAGGCTTCTTTAGCTTGGTACTGGTACTCCCTGTATATAGCCCCACATTGATCTGGTACTGGTACTCCCTGTACATAGCTCCACATTGATCTGGTACTGGTACTCCCTGTATATAGCCCCACATTGATCTGGTACTGGTACTCCCTGTACATAGCTCCACATTGATCTGGTACTGGTACTCCCTGTATATAGCTCCACATTGATCTAGTACAGGTACTCCCTGTATATAGCTCCACATTGATCTGGTACTGGTACTCCCTGTACATAGATCCACATTGATCTGGTACTGGTACTCCCTGTATATAGCTCCACATTGATCTAGTACAGGTACTCCCTGTATATAGCTCCACATTGATCTGGTACTGGTACTCCCTGTATATAACTCCACATTGATCTGGTACTGGTACTCCCTGTATATAACTCCACATTGATCTGGTACTGGTACTCCCTGTATATAGCTCCACATTGATCTGGTACTGGTACTTCCTGTATATAGCTCCACATTGATCTGGTACTGGTACTCCCTGTATATAGATCCACATTTATCTGGTACTGGTACTTCCTGTATATAGCTCCACACTGATCTGGTACTGGTACTTCCTGTATATAGCTCCACATTGATCTGGTACTGGTACTTCCTGTATATAGCTCCACATTGATCTGGTACTGGTACTTCCTGTATACAGCTCCACATTGATCTGGTACTGGTACTTCCTGTATATAGCTCCACATTGATCTGGTACTGGTACTTCCTGTATATAGCTCCACATTGATCTGGTACTGGTACTTCCTGTATATAGCTCCATTGTATATTTTATTCCTCGTGTTACTATTTTTCTTTGTATTATTATATTTAACTGCATCGTTGGGAAGTGCTCGTCAGTCAACATTTCAAGGTAAAATCTAAACCTGTTGTATTCGGTGCATGTGACAAATAAATGTGATTTGATTTGAAGGTTCAAACTGTCATCTGCAGTAGAATTAGAGGGAAACGTTGTATGACGAGTACAATATGACTTGTCACCCCTCTAGTGTCATTTCACCTTAAGGAATAATCACTGCACTTGCATCATCTTTTTAATTTCCAACATCCGTTCTGTTGACACTCATAATCAGTCATTTAGGGGCTAAGAAGCAGAAGGGGCAGACAAATCATACTGCCTAATACCCAGAGGGAACCCTACTTTTCACTCTGGCCCACTAAAGGGAATAGGGTGCCAATTGGCTGCAGCCACTGAGATAAATCACTAAGGGAAACTGTTGGTAGTTATCGAGTCAGGGCAAAGTAGTACGATCACAATATGGCTGAAGACCCCTCTAGGTTATATTTGAACCTTATGACCCCTCTAGGTTACATTTCAACCTTATCACCCCTCTAGGTTATATTTCAACCTTATCACCCCACTAGGTTATATTTCAACCTTATCACCCCTCTAGGTTATATTTCAACCTTAACACCCCTCTAGGTTATATTTGTCAAGGCCGGGCGTAGGTGTGGTGTGGAATCAATTGCAGGATGCAGATGCAAGTCCAAAAACACTTTAATAAAGTCCACAGAAATAACGGCTACAAACAGAGCCGGTTGAATAAGGAAAAAATAAACGCACTCAGCGTAAATGTACAACAAACGCACAACGTGCGGACTCTCTAATAACATAGAGCACAAACTGACTGGCAACACCTGCTGACATAGAACAACTACACACAACCACAAGACAGAAACAACGAGAACTTAAAGGACACATAATCAAGACGAAATGAGCAACAGGTGTAACAAATCAGACCAAACCAAACACACACAGAAACAACGAACGGTGGCAGCTAGTACTCCGGGGACGATGACCGCCGAAGCCTGCCCGAACAAGGAGAAGGAGCAGCCTCGGCCGAAACCGTGACAGTACCCCCCCCTTGACGCGCGGCTCCAGCCATGCGCCGACCCCGGCGACGACCAGGAGGACGCGGAGCAGGGCGCGTGGGATGATCACGATGGAACTCAGTCAGAAGAGACGGGTCTAAGATATCTCTCCTCGGCACCCAGCACCGCTCCTCCGGACCGTACCCCTCCCACTCCACAAGATATTGGAGACCCCCCATCCGGCGTCTCGAATCCAGGATGGACCGAACTGTGTACGCCGGAGCCCCCTCGATGTCCAGCGGGGGCGGAGGAGTCTCTGCTATCTCACACTCCTGGAGTGGACCAGCTACCACCGGCCTGAGGAGAGACACATGGAACGAGGGGTTAATATTCTTATACTCAATAGGAAGTTGTAATCTGTAACACACCTCGTTCAACCTCCTCAGGACTTTAAAAGGCCCCACAAACCGCCGACCCAGCTTCCGGCAGGGCAGGCGGAGGGGCAGGTTTCTGGTCGAGAGCCAGACTCGATCTCCCGGTGCGTACACCGGTCCCTCACTGCGGTGGAGATCGGCGCTCGCCTTGTGTCGACGGATGGCCCGCTGCAGATGTACGTGAGCAGCGTTCCACGTCTCCTCCGAGCGCCGCACCTACTCATCCACCGCAGGGGCCTCGATCTGGCTCTGATGCCAAGGTGCCAGAGCCGGCTGGTAACCTAATACACATTGGAAAGGAGTGAGTCTGGTAGAAGAGTGGCGAAGGGAGTTCTGGGCCATCTCGGCCCAGGGAACATACCTCGCCCACTCCTCCGGCCGGCCCTGGCAATACGACCTCAGAAACCTACCCACATCCTGGTTTACTCGTTCAACCTGCCCATTGCTCTCCGGGTGGTACCCCGAGGTAAGGCTCACCGAGACCCCCAAGCGCTCCATGAACGCTCTCCAGACTCGAGAGGTAAACTGGGGGCCTCGATCAGACACTTTATCCTCGGGTACCCCGTAATGCCGGAAGACGTGAGTGAATAGTGCCTCAGCGGTCTGTAGGGCAGTGGGAAGACCCGGCATGGGAAGGAGACGACAGGCCTTCGAGAACCGATCCACAACGACCAGGATGGTGGTATTTCCCTGGGAGAGGGGAAGATCAGTAACGAAATCCACCGAGAGGTGAGACCAGGGTCGTTGTGGAACGGGCAGGGGTTGTAACTTACCCCTGGGCAAATGTCTGGGTGCCTTACACTGGGCACATACCGAACAGGAGGAAACATAAACCCTCACATCCCTGGCTAACGTTGGCCACCAGTACTTAGTGCTAAGGCAGTGCACCGTCCGGCCAATCCCTGGATGTCCAGAGGAGGGTGACGTGTGAGCCCAATATATAAGTCGATCCCGAACCTCGAACGGCACGTACTTCCGACCCACAGGACACTGTGGAGGGCTAGGATCGGTACGCAACGCCCGCTCGATTTCGGAATCAACCTCCCACACCACCGGTGCCACCAGGCAAGACGGCGGGAGTATGGGCGTGGGCTCAACGGACCTCTCCTCCGTGTCATACCGCCGGGACAGAGCATCTGCCTTACCATTCTGGGACCCAGGGATGTACGTGATCTTAAAAACGAACCGGGCCAAAAACATATTCCACCTAGCCTGGCGAGGGTTCAGTCTCCTAGCTGCCCGGATGTACTCCAGGTTTCGGTGGTCTGTCAAAATGAGGAAAGGGTGTTGAGCCCCCTCTAGCCAATGCCTCCACACCTTTAGGGCCTGAACCACGGCTAGCAGCTCCCTGTCCCCCACGTCATAATTTCGCTCCGCCGGACTGAGCTTTTTAGAGTAAAAAGCACAGGGGCGGAGTTTCAGAGGCGTGCCAGATCGTTGCGAGAGCACGGCCCCTATACCGGCTTCAGACGCGTCTACCTCGACCTGGAATGGGAGTGCGGGATCCGGATGCGCCAACACCGGCGCCGAGGTAAACAGGTCCTTCAGTCTCCCAAACGCCCTATCCGCCTCAGCAGACCACTGCAAGCGCACCGGACCTCCCTTTAGTAGAGACGTTATGGGAGCTGCCACCTGTCCAAAACCCCGGATAAACCTCCTGTAGTAATTCGCAAAACCCAAGAACCGCTGCACCTCTTTAACAGTAGTTGGAGTTTGCCAATTACGCATGGCCGACACACGGTCAACCTCCATCTTAACCCCTGACGCAGACAACTGATAACCCAAAAAGGAGACAGACTCCTGGAAAAACAGACATTTCTCTGCCTTGACATACAGATCATGCTCCAACAATCTCCTCAATACTCGGCGCACCAGGGCTACATGCTCGGCTCGGGTAGAAGAATACACTAGAATGTCGTCAATGTACACGACCACTCCCTGCCCCTGCATATCCCGGAAGATCTCATCAACGAAGGATTGGAAGACTGAAGGAGCATTCATTAACCCGTATGGCATGACGAGATACTCGTAATGACCCGAGGTGGTACTAAATGCTGTCTTCCATTCGTCTCCCTCCCTAATACGCACCAAGTTGTATGCGCTCCTGAGATCCAATTTTGTGAAGAACCGCGCCCCGTGTAAAGACTCCGTCATAGTCGCAATCAGAGGGAGTGGATAACTGTATTTCACAGTAATCTGATTGAGACTGCGGTAATCAATACACGGGCGCAAACCTCCATCCTTTTTCTTCACAAAAAAGAAACTCGAGGACGCAGGGGAAGTGGAGGGCCGTATGTATCCCTGTCTCAGAGACTCTGCTATGTAAGTCTCCATAGCTCTCTTCTCCTCTTGAGACAGAGAATACACATGGCTCCGTGGAAGCGCAGCTCCTACCTGGAGGTCTATCGCACAATCCCCCTGTCTATGTGGTGGCAATTGCGTCGCCTTCGCTTTACTAAACACAATTGCTAAATCATCATACTCGGGGGGAATGTGCAATGCCGGCAGTTGGTTTGGACTTTCCACCGAGGTCGCCCCTACGGAAACGCCCAGACATCACCCTACACACTGGACAGACCACTCCTTGAGAGCCCTCTGTTGCCACGAAATAGAGGGATTATGAGTAATCAACCAGGGAAGCCCCAGCACCACCGGATACGCAGGAGAGTCTATAAGATATAGCTGAATAGTCTCCTCATGACCCTCCTGCGTCCCCATCCTAAGTGGAGCTGTGACCTCCCTAATCAACCCCGATCCCAACGGACGGCTATCTAAAGCATGTACAGGGAAGGGACTACTGACTGGAAGGAGGGGAATCCCTAACTCAGCACAAAATCGCTGATCTATAAAATTCCCAGCTGCGCCTGAATCTACTAGCGCCTTATGCTGGGAATGAGGTGCAACCTGTGGGAAGCAAACAGGTATGGTTAGGTGATCAACAGAGAGCTCTGGGTAAGTGGGGCGCCTACTCACCTGGAAGGACTCCCCAGAGCGTGGCCTGCCGTCTCTCCCCCTAGGAGACCCCCCCCAGCACCTGGCCGCAGTGTGTCCTCCACGGCCACAGTAGGTACAGGGGTTGGTTCCCCTGGGGCTCCTTCTCCTCTCCTCTCTAGCGCCAGCACCCCCGAGCTCCATAGGACTAGGCTCGGAGGTGCTGGAGGGTGGAATGGACGACCCCCACTCAGGACGTCCGCGTGTGGCCAACAGGGTGTCGAGGCGAATGGCCATGTCCACTAACTGGTCAAACGTGAGGGTGGTGTCCCTGCAGGCCAACTCACGACGGACGTCCTCCCGTAGGCTGCAGCGGAAGTGGTCTATGAGGGCCCGCTCATTCCACCCTGCGTCTGCCGCTAGAGTCCGGAACTCCAGTGCAAAATCCTGTGCGCTCCTCTTCCCCTGTCGGAGGTAGAATAGACGTTCTCCCGCCGCCTTCCCCTCAGGTGGATGGTCGAATACAGCCCTGAAGCGACGGGAGAACTCCGCATAGGTGATCGTCGCGGGGTCTATTCTCCTCCATTCGGCGTTGGCCCACTCCAACGCCTTGCCGGTGAGACAGGAGATGAGGGCGGAAACGCTCTCGTGTCCCGAGGGCACCGGGTGTACGGTGGCGAGGTAGAGTTCGACTTGTAGGAGGAAACCTTGACACCCGGCAGCGGTACCATCATACGCCCTCGGGAGCGAGAGCCGAATCCCACTGGGTTCCGGAGCGTGGACTAAGGGACTGACCGGTGCTGGTGGTACTGTGGGAGGAGGCGTGGGTGCCCAACTGGTCTCCAGGCGATGCAGGGTATTCATTACTCCTTGTAATGCGTTGGTGATCTGGGCTATCCTGTCATCCTGTCCGCGGACGCGCTCCTCCCATGACTCGGTCGCTGCTGCTGCTCCTGCTGATTCCATGAATGGTGTGTAGTTCTGTCAAGGCCGGGCGTAGGTGTGGTGTGGAATCAATTGCAGGATGCAGATGCAAGTCCAAAAACACTTTAATAAAGTCCACAGAAATAACGGCTACAAACAGAGCCGGTTGAATAAGGAAAAAATAAACGCACTCAGCGTAAATGTACAACAAACGCACAACGTGCGGACTCTCTAATAACATAGAGCACAAACTGACTGGCAACACCTGCTGACATAGAACAACTACACACAACCACAAGACAGAAACAACGAGAACTTAAAGGACACATAATCAAGACGAAATGAGCAACAGGTGTAACAAATCAGACCAAACCAAACACACACAGAAACAACGAACGGTGGCAGCTAGTACTCCGGGGACGACGACCGCCGAAGCCTGCCCGAACAAGGAGAAGGAGCAGCCTCGGCCGAAACCGTGACAATATTTCAACCTTATCACCCCTCTAGGTTATATTTCAACCTCATCACCCCTCTAGGTTATATTTCAACCTTATCACCCCTCTAGGTTATATTTCAACCTTATGACCCCTCTAGGTTATATTTCAACCTTATCACCCCTCTAGGTTATATTTAAAACCTTATCACCCCTCTAGGTTATATTTCAACCTTATCACCCCTCTAGATTATATTTCAACCTTATCACCCCTCTAGGTTATATTTGAACCTTATCACCCCTCTAGGTTACATTTGAACCTTATCACCCCTCTAGGTTACATTTGAACCTTATCACCCCTCTAGGTTACATTTGAACCTTATCACCCCTCTAGGTTATATTTCAACCTTATCACCCCTCTAGGTTATATTTAAACCTTATCACCCCTCTAGGTTATATTTAAACCTTATCACCCCTCTAGGTTATATTTCAACCTTATGATCCCTCTAGGTTATATTTCAACCTTATCACCCCTCTAGGTTATATTTCAACCTTATCACCCCTCTAGGTTATATTTCAACCTTAACACCCCTCTAGGTTATATTTCAACCTTATCACCCCTCTAGGTTATATTTCAACCTTATCACTCCTCTAGGTTATATTTCAACCTTATCACCCCTCTAGGTTATATTTCAACCTTATCACCCCTCTAGGTTATATTTCAACCTTATCACCCCTCTAGGTTATATTTCAACCTTATCACCCCTCTAGGTTATATTTCAACCTTATCACCCCTCTAGGTTACATTTGAACCTTATGACCCCTCTAGGTTACATTTGAACCTTATCACCCCTCTAGGTTACATTTGAACCTTATCACCCCTCTAGGTTACATTTGAACCTTATCGCCCCTCTAGTTTAATTTTTTACCTTATCACCCCTCTACGAAACATTTGAACCTTATCACCCCTCTAGGTTACATTTGAACCTTATCACCCCTCTAGGTTACATTTGAACCTTCTTCTGAAAGTGAGGCAACTTTAGCATGATTTGCATAACGATTACACGTGTCATTAGTCATTAGTCATTCAGCCCTAGGATACAGAAGGGCCAAGGCAGATGAAACAGAGATGAGTCCAAAGGAAACTAGATAGTTGTGGAGTCACCAAGTCAGTGAGTTATAAATAATAGAAATGTCAACAGAGTCGTAGTTTACTTGATGACAACACTTACTTGCTTTTTCTTCTGAGTGGCTTAAACATTGAACAAAGATCCCTTTCATTGCCATTTTAATACTGTTTGTTCATAATTGTCAGGATCTTGCAGTATCTACTGTTAGTGTCACGTACTATCTTTCTCTTGTGGTTTCAGCAGGGCGGGGCACATCAGGTCTAGAGGGTATAGGGTTTGTTGAAGCACTTCCTGCGCATGTCATTCTACTGTCTGTGGGAGTCAAACTAGCCCAGAGCCACTGCCTCCATGGAGCTGGGGCGAGTTGGGGTCAAACTAGCCCAGAGCCACTGCCTAGTCACTGTGCAGAGAAGTAGCAACAACACCAGAGTCTCCATGGAGCTGGGACGAGGTGGGGTCAAACTAGCCACCTTAACCCTAGCCAGACATTCCACTATAACACTAACCAAGACATTCCACTTTAACACTAACCAAGACATTCCACTTTAACACTAACCAAGACCATCCACTTTAACACTAACCAAGACATTCCACTTTAACACTAACCAAGACCATCCACTTTAACACTAAGCAAGACCATCCACTTGAACACTAACCAAGACATTCCACTTTAACACTAACCAAGACCATCCACTTTAACACTAACCAAGACCATCCACTTTAACACTAACCAAGACCATCCACTTTAAAACTAACCAAGACCATCCCCTTTAACACTAACCAAGACCATCCACTTTGCAGCCAGTTACAGAGTGGGGAACCCAATTTTAAACTATATAGTCCTCCCTCATTCAATACACACACACACACAAATACATGTTGCCTAAAGTGCAGACATTATATATAATACTGTATGGGCATCATGCAATTTAATCCCATATGGCTGTCTAAGATATGTTCCGTCTAAATAAGGGACAGGAAGTCTCTCCAGTATGTTCAGTCTTAATAAGGGACAGGAAGTCTCTCCGGTATGTTCAGTCTTAATAAGGGACAGGAAGTCTCTCCAGTATGTTCAGTCTTAATAAGGGACAGGAAGTCTCTCCGGTATGTTCAGTCTTAATAAGGGACAGGAAGTCTCTCCGGTATGTTCAGTCTTAATAAGGGACAGGAAGTCTCTCCGGTATGTTCAGTCTTAATAAGGGACAGGAAGTCTCTCCGGTATGTTCAGTCTTAATAAGGGACAGGAAGTCTCTCCAGTATGTTCAGTCTAAATAAGGGACAGGAAGTCTCTCCAGTATGTTCAGTCTTAATAAGGGACAGGAAGTCTCTCCGGTATGTTCAGTCTTAATAAGGGACAGGAAGTCTCTCCAGTATGTTCAGTCTTAATAAGGGACAGGAAGTCTCTCCGGTATGTTCAGTCTTAATAAGGGACAGGAAGTCTCTCCGGTATGTTCAGTCCAAATAAGTCTCTCCAGTATGTTCAGTCTTAATAAGGGACAGGAAGTCTCTCCGGTATGTTCAGTCTTAATAAGGGACAGGAAGTCTCTCCGGTATGTTCAGTCCAAATAAGTCTCTCCAGTATGTTCAGTCTTAATAAGGGACAGGAAGTCTCTCCGGTATGTTCAGTCTAAATAAGTGACAGGAAGTCTCTCCAGTAAATTCAGACTTAATAAGGGACAGGAAGTCTCTCCAGTAAATTCAGTCTTAATAAGGGACAGGAAGTCTCTCCAGTATGTTCAGTCTAAATAAGGGACAGGAAATCTCTCCGGTATGTTCAGTCTTAATAAGGGACAGGAAGTCTCTCCGGTATGTTCAGTCTTAATAAGGGACAGGAAGTCTCTCCGGTATGTTCAGTCTTAATAAGGGACAGGAAGTCTCTCCGGTATGTTCAGTCTTAATAAGGGACATGAAGTCTCTCCGGTATGTTCAGTCTTAATAAGGGACAGGAAGTCTCTCCGGTATGTTCAGTCTTAATAAGGGACAGGAAGTCTCTCCGGTATGTTCAGTCTTAATAAGGGACAGGAAGTCTCTCCGGTATGTTCAGTCTTAATAAGGGACAGGAAGTCTCTCCGGTATGTTCAGTCTAAATAAGGGACAGGAAATCTCTCCAGTATGTTCAGTCTTAATAAGGGACAGGAAGTCTCTCCGGTATGTTCAGTCTTAATAAGGGACAGGAAGTCTCTCCGGTATGTTCAGTCTTAATAAGGGACAGGAAGTCTCTCCGGTATGTTCAGTCTTAATAAGGGACAGGAAGTCTCTCCGGTGTGTTCAGTCTTAATAAGGGACAGGAAGTCTCTCCGGTATGTTCAGTCTTAATAAGGGACAGGAAGTCTCTCCGGTATGTTCAGTCTTAATAATGGACAGGAAGTCTCTCCGGTATGTTCAGTCTTAATAAGGGTCTCTCCAGTATGTTCAGTCTTAATAAGGGACAGGAAGTCTCTCCGGTATGTTCAGTCTTAATAAGGGACAGGAAGTCTCTCCGGTATGTTCAGTCTTAATAAGGGACAGGAAGTCTCTCCAGTATGTTCAGTCTTAATAAGGGACAGGAAGTCTCTCCGGTATGTTCAGTCTTAATAAGGGACAGGAAGTCTCTCCGGTATGTTCAGTCTTAATAAGGGACAGGAAGTCTCTCCGGTATGTTCAGTCTTAATAAGGGACAGGAAGTCTCTCCGGTATGTTCAGTCTTAATAAGGGACAGGAAGTCTCTCCGGTATGTTCAGTCTTAATAAGGGACAGGAAGTCTCTCCGGTATGTTCAGTCTTAATAAGGGACAGGAAGTCTCTCCGGTATGTTCAGTCTTAATAAGGGACAGGAAGTCTCTCCGGTATGTTCAGTCTTAATAAGGGACAGGAAGTCTCTCCGGTATGTTCAGTCTTAATAATGGACAGGAAGTCTCTCCGGTATGTTCAGTCTTAATAAGGGTCTCTCCAGTATGTTCAGTCTTAATAAGGGACAGGAAGTCTCTCCGGTATGTTCAGTCTTAATAAGGGACAGGAAGTCTCTCCGGTATGTTCAGTCTTAATAAGGGACAGGAAGTCTCTCCAGTATGTTCAGTCTTAATAAGGGACAGGAAGTCTCTCCGGTATGTTCAGTCTTAATAAGGGACAGGAAGTCTCTCCGGTATGTTCAGTCTTAATAAGGGACAGGAAGTCTCTCCGGTATGTTCAGTCTTAATAAGGGACAGGAAGTCTCTCCGGTATGTTCAGTCTTAATAAGGGACAGGAAGTCTCTCCGGTATGTTCAGTCTTAATAAGGGACAGGAAGTCTCTCCGGTATGTTCAGTCTTAATAAGGGACAGGAAGTCTCTCCGGTATGTTCAGTCTTAATAAGGGACAGGAAGTCTCTCCAGTATGTTCAGTCTTAATAAGGGACAGGAAGTCTCTCCGGTATGTTCAGTCTTAATAAGGGTCTCTCCGGTATGTTCAGTCTTAATAAGGGACAGGAAGTCTCTCCGGTATGTTCAGTCTTAATAAGGGACAGGAAGTCTCTCCGGTATGTTCAGTCTTAATAAGGGTCTCTCCAGTATGTTCAGTCTTAATAAGGGACAGGAAATCTCTCCAGTATGTGAAGTAGAGCAGCAAACATCAGTAGAAGTACTTCCTTCTTGCTCATTATAACCATTACTTGATCCAACCTGCCTGCTATTACACTATCATGTGGGTTCAATAGACTACATTAGATTGACCTCCAATAGACTACATTATATTGACCTCCAATAGACTACATTATATTGACCTCCAACAGACTACATTATATTGACCTCCAATAGACTACGTTATATTGACCTCCAATAAAATACATTATATTGACCTCTAATAGACTACATTATATTGACCTCCAACAGACTACATTATTTTGACCTCCAATAGACTACATTATATTGATCTCCAATAGACTACATTATATTGACCTCCAATAAAATACATTATATTGACCTCCAATAAAATACATTGTATTGATCTCTAATAGACTACATTATATTGACCTCCAATAGACTACATTATATTGACCTCCAATAGACTACATTATATTGACCTCCAATAGACTACATTATATTGACCTCCAATAGACTACATTATATTGACCTCCAATAGACTACATTATATTGACCTCTAATAGACTACATTATTTAGACCTCCAATAGACTACATTATATTGACCTCCAATAAAATACATTATATTGATCTCTAATAGACTACATTATATTGACCTCCAATAGACTACATTATATTGACCTTCAATAGACTACATTATATTGACCTCCAATAGACTACATTATATTGACCTCCAATAGACTACATTATATTGACCTCCAATAGACTACATTATATTGACCTCCAATAGACTACATTATATTGACCTCCAATAGACTACATTATATTGACCTCCAATAGACTACATTATATTGACCTCCAATAGACTACATTATATTGACCTCCAATAGACTACATTATATTGACCTCCAATAGACTACATTATATTGACCTCCAATAGACTACATTATATTGACCTCCAATAGACTACATTATATTGACCTCCAATAAAATACATTATATTGATCTCTAATAGACTACATTATATTGACCTCCAATAGACTACATTATATTGACCTCCAATAGACTACATTATATTGACCTCTAATAGACTACATTATATTGACCTCCAATAGACTACATTATATTGACCTCTAATAGACTACATTATTTAGACCTCCAATAGACTACATTATATTGACCTCCAATAAAATACATTATATTGACCTCCAATAAAATACATTATATTGATCTCTAATAGACTACATTATATTGACCTCCAATAGACTACATTATATTGACCTCCAATAGACTACATTATATTGACCTCTAATAGACTACATTATATTGACCTCCAATAGACTACATTATATTGACCTCTAATAGACTACATTATTTAGACCTCCAATAGACTACATTATATTGACCTCCAATAAAATACATTATATTGACCTCCAATAAAATACATTATATTGACCTCCAATAAAATAGATTATATTGATCTCTAATAGACTACATTATACTGACCTCCAATAGACTACATTATATTGACCTCCAATAGACTACATTATATTGACCTCCAATAGACTACATTATATTGACCTCTAATAAAATACATTATATTGACCTCTAATAGACTACATTATATTGACCTCTAATAGACTACATTATATTGATCTCTAATAGACTACATTATATTGACCTCCAATAGACTACATTATATTGACCACCAATAGACTACATTATATTGACCTCCAATAGACTACATTATATTGATCTCCAATAGACTACATTATATTGACCTCCAATAGACTACATTATATTGACCTCTAATAGACTACATTATATTGACCTCCAACAGACAACATTATATTGACCTCCAACATTATATTGACCTCCAATAGACTACATTATATTGACCTCCAATAGACTACATTATATTGACCTCTAATAAAATACATTATATTGACCTCTAATAGACTACATTATATTGACCTCTAATAGACTACATTATATTGATATCTAATAGACTACATTATATTGACCTCCAATAGACTACATTATATTGACCTCTAATAGACTACATTATGTTGACCTCCAATAGACTACATTATATTGACCTCCAATAGACTACATTATATTGACCTCTAATAGACTACATTATATTGACCTCCAATACACTACATTATATTGACCTCCAATAGACTACATTATATTGACCTCTAATAGACTACATTATATTGACCTCCAACAGACAACATTATATTGACCTCCAATAAAATACATTATATTGACCTCCAATAAAATATATTATATTGATCTCTAATAGACTACATTATATTGACCTCCAATAGACTACATTATATTGACCTCCAATAGACTACATTATATTGACCTCCAATAAAATACATTATATTGACCTCCAATAAAATATATTATATTGATCTCTAATAGACTACATTATATTGACCTCCAATAGACTACATTATATTGACCTCCAATAGACTACATTATATTGACCTCCAATAGACTACATTATATTGACCTCTAATAAAATACATTATATTGACCTCTAATAGACTACATTATATTGACCTCTAATAGACTACATTATATTGACCTCCAATAGACTACATTATATTGACCTCCAATAGACTACATTATATTGACCTCCAATAGACTACATTATATTGACCTCTAATAAAATACATTATATTGACCTCTAATAGACTACATTATATTGACCTCTAATAGACTACATTATATTGATCTCTAATAGACTACATTATATTGACCTCCAATAGACTACATTATATTGACCTCCAATAGACTACATTATATTGACCTCCAATAGACTACATTATATTGATCTCCAATAGACTACATTATATTGACCTCCAATAGACTACATTATATTGACCTCTAATAGACTACATTATAATGACCTCCAATAGACTACATTATATTGATCTCCAATAGACTACATTATATTGACCTCTAATAGACTACATTATATTGACCTCCAATAAAATACATTATATTGACCTCCAATAAAATAGATTATATTGATCTCTAATAGACTACATTATATTGACCTCCAATAGACTACATTATATTGACCTCCAATAGACTACATTATATTGATCTCTAATAGACTACATTATATTGACCACCAATAGACTACATTATATTGACCTCCAATAGACTACATTATATTGACCTCTAATAGACTACATTATATTGACCTCCAATAGACTACATTATATTGACCTCCAATAGACTACATTATATTGATCTCTAATAGACTACATTATATTGACCACCAATAGACTACATTATATTGACCTCCAATAGACTACATTATATTGACCTCTAATAGACTACATTATATTGACCTCCAATAGACTACATTATATTGACCTCCAATAGACTACATTATATTGATCTCTATAGACTACATTATATTGACCTCCAACAGACAACATTATATTGACCTCCAACATACAACATTATATTGATTTCTAATAGACTACATTCTATTGACCTCTAATAGACTACATTATATTGACCTCTAATAGACTACATTATATTGACTTGCAATAGACTACATTATATTGACCTCTAATAGACTACATTATATTGACTTGCAATAGACTACATTATATTGACCTCCAATAGACTACATTATATTGACTTGCAATAGACTTGGGTGAACAACTAGCAAAAGACAACATTATATTGACTTGCAATAGACTTGGAAAGAAAGCAGCAATATTACAGATTGCCAAATGATGCAACTAAGTACAATTTTACAATTAACAAAACAGCGTTACATATTATTAATCAAAACACCACAATTAAGAAGATTTGCGAAGCTGCGTGCTAACTTGAGAGAGTGGAGAAGTTTACAACTCCACTGAGAGACACAAAGATGATGACATTAAAGAGATGATTACAGAAGCCTGTCCTCATTTCAAAGGGTATCACAACATCAAACAAGAACAATGTTGAAAAATGTGGATTTTAATCTTATTTTAAACGTTCAGATGTGGACACTTATCAACATCTGCCTCTTTAATCACTCCAATCTATCGGAACATCTTATCTCCTAAATACAGTCAGCTAGCTCCAGCCCCCCACCACCCCAGCAGCCATTATTTCAATCCTCTCGTCTTTGGCAGCATCTGCAGATCCACTGGCAACCTCTCTGTATGACGCAGAGATTATATACATCCTAAATGGCACCCTATCCCCTATGTAGTACGCTACTTTTTACCAGCCCAAAAGTAGTGGACTACATAAGGAATAGGGTGCCATTTGGGACGCACTTACAGTATGTTGTTTGTGAGAGGAATAGCAGATCAGATCATGGTGCATTAAATCCTTAGGAAGTGAATGTTATTTAGAATAAGGGTTACATGGAGAAAATCGGTCCTCTCTGATATGATAATGGATGGGCCTCTCTTCAGCAAAATATATTTTACCCAAACCCTCCCTGAACGCTAGAAAAAAAGGGGGCCCTCCCCTATACCCAAAATAATAATTAAAACATACAAAGTGGATAGTAGAGGACATGTCTACCGTTTACCCTCACTTCTTGGACAGACCAGAGCCTTAGATATGTTGTTTTAAACTTTTGTATTACTTTTTTATTTAAAGGAACTCAGTCTGGCTTTAAACTTAATCTTGAAAGTTGTAATAGTAGAATGCACAAGGTGCCATTTCTAAATTGGGTAGTACATCATCAGTTCCTCTTGTCATGTCAGTCATTACATACCTAAGAGAGCTATTTATAAATTGTCAGAAATGTCCAGATCAACCAGTCCAGATCATGTCAGCTAACGTTTTTTTATTTAGGTTTTTTAGCCTATAGATATTGTACTTTTTTTTGGTCACTCAAATATCATGAATACACTAGACATGGCAAAATTAATAGAATTACAAGAAAATTAGCTTATAAACTGCAAAATTAGCAGAATCTTTAATACCACACAAATGACCGAAATTCCAGGCTAAGAATGGACAGAGAGATAGGACCTATGTGTTCATCTGACAGGCTAAGAATGGACAGAGAGATAGGACCTATGTGTTCATCTGACAGGCTAAGAATGGATAGAGAGATAGGACCTATGTGTTCATCTGACAGGCTAAGAATGGACAGAGAGATAGGACCTATGTGTTCATCTGACAGGCTAAGAATGGACAGAGAGATAGGCCTATGTGTTCATCTTATCATATTTCTCCAATGCCAAATCAGTGTCTTGATTACAACGAAACTGTCCCTGTTTGCAAATATTTAAATCTCAGATGTCATTAGGAATCTGAGCATGGTACTTTCAAAAGTTAGGCCTACCTTTCCACCCCAGACATAGTAGGCCTACCTTTCCACCCCATAGGCCTACCTTTCCACCCCAGACAGAGTAGGCCTACCTTTCCACCCCATAGGCCTACCTTTCCACCCCAGACAGAGTAGGCCTACCTTTCCACCCCATAGGCCTACCTTTCCACCCCAGACAGAGTAGGCCTACCTTTCCACCCCATAGGCCTACCTTTCCACCCCAGACAGAGTAGGCCTACCTTTCCACCCCATAGGCCTACCTTTCCACCCCAGACAGAGTAGGCCTACCTTTCCACCCCATAGGCCTACCTTTCCACCCCAGACAGAGTAGGCCTACCTTTCCACCCCATAGGCCTACCTTTCCACCCCAGACAGAGTAGGCCTACCTTTCCACCCCATAGGCCTACCTTTCCACCCCAGACAGAGTAGGCCTACCTTTCCACCCCATAGGCCTACCTTTCCACCCCAGACATAGTAGGCCTACCTTTCCACCCCATAGGCCTACCTTTCCACCCCAGACAGAGTAGGCCTACCTTTCCACCCCATAGGCCTACCTTTCCACCCCAGACAGAGTAGGCCTACCTTTCCACCCCATAGGCCTACCTTTCCACCCCAGACAGAGTAGGCCTACCTTTCCACCCCATAGGCCTACCTTTCCACCCCAGACAGAGTAGGCCTACCTTTCCACCCCAGACAGAGTAGGCCTACTGACCAGAAAAATGTACGTTTTAACTGGCTACTCTTCTTCCGTGGCTTAACCCAATGACAGAAGGTCACAAGTGTTTCCCTAAAAGCTGTCTGGGTTTAAACATCTTCTATTGTACAGAAAGTGAATAACTTAATCAATTGATAGTGACAGAATTAGATTACTTCCCAAGCAAAGTAAATTGTTTTGTCTCCTTGGCTATAGAAGGTTGTAGCTCCGCCTCTGAACGTCAAAGAAACAAAACAATGATATCCCCATATTCCAGTGCCAGTCGACGCCGTTTAAGATGAGGGAGGACGATTATTATTTTTATGAGCATGGTCTTATTTCTATTACAGCATATTGGATGACTGCCATTTATATTCCATTCACCCTGTTAAATGTAACATCGATAGGTTTAGGCTACTACATGATACTCACATGTTCCCTATACCCATCATGAGGTTGCTACAACCTAGCCTATGAATGAAAGTTTGCAACGTAGATGCACACAGGTCGAGAGAAAGAGTTGAGGTGACAGACAGTGACACATGGACAGACAATGACACATTCAATACTGCCTTGCACACTCTTGCCTGCATCTAGCTGATCTAGGGTGCAATCATTAGTCCAACAGTTGCAAACAAGAGTTTCTATTGGACAAATTCAGGTATGTTTATCCCCATTTCGTTCCATTTAAGAAATGTTTTTCACAGAATCGGCGGAATGAATCACAGCAAACAGTTAACTTTCATAGCCACATACAAACAGCTTGTTGTATTCCTTCTCGCACCTACGTGCTCTCCTCCTCTCACCTTTTCCCTTCACTTGTGGACTTGAATGCACAACAAATCAGTTTTCTGTGACCAGGCGAAAAAACCTTTCCAAGCCAAACCTTCATATCATAACCGCTACACACAGCCTACATCGTTGTCACCATATTAGCTAAAGTAACGTCATAGACAACATAGCTAATAGAACTAACTCGTTTGCAAACCCCCTAGAATCATGCAGTACAGTGTATAGTCAGTAAGCAGTTTAGCAGTTACACCGAAAGCTTACGTTGACTTGGAAGAGTTCCCGTGTTGGATAGCCATAGCCAGCTAGCTAACATAGCATCCCTCTCTTTGAGCCGGGGCTAAACTAGCTGAGTAGGCTAAACTAGCTAGCTGCATTCAATGCTAGCTAAGGGAGGAGGTCAGAGACCTGGCCGTGTGGTGCCAGGATAACAACCTCTCCCTCAACGTGACCAAGACAAAGGAGATGATTGTGGACTACAGGAAAAAAAAGAGGACTGAGCACGCCCCCATTCTCATCGACGGGGCTGTAGTGGAACAGGTTGAGAGCTTCAAGTTCCTTGGTGTCCACATCACCAACGAACTATCATGGTCCAAACACACCAAGACAGTCGTGAAGAGGGCACGACAAAGCCTATTCCCCCTCAGGAGACTGAAAAGATTTGGCATGGGTCCTCAGATCCTCAAAAAATTCTACAGCTGCACCATCGAGAGCATCCTGACTGGTTGCATCACCGCCTGGTATGGCAACTGCTTGGCCTCCGACCGCAAGGCACTACAGAGGGTAGTGCGTACGGCCCAGTACATCACCGGGGCCAAGCTTTCTGCCATCCAGGACCTCTATACCAGGCGGTGTCAAAGGAAGGCCCTCAAAATTGTCAAAGACTCCAGCCACCCTAGTCATAGACTGTTCTCTCTGCTACCGCACGGCAAGCGGTACCGGAGTGCCAAGTCTAGGTCCAAAAGACTTCTACCCCCAAGCCATAAGACTCCTGAACAGCTAATCATGGCTACCTGGACTATTTGCACTGCTCCCCCACCCCATCCTTTTACGCTGCTGCTACTCTGTTAATTATTTATGCATAGTCACTTTAACTCTACCCACATGTACATATTACTTCAACTACCTAAACTAGCCGGTGCCCCCGCACATTGACTCTGCACCGGTACCCCCCTGTATATATAGCCTCCCTACTGTTATTTTATTTTACTTCTGCTCTTTTTTTCTCAACACTTTTTTTGTTGTTGTTTTATTTTTACTTAGATTTGATTTGATTTGAAGTAAGTGAAAGTGAAAGTAAAAATAAAAAATAATTTTAGCTAGCTCTCTCTCTCTGTTGCTCCTCCTTCATTTTTGAAGAAATTAATTTGTTCAAAAGTGTTCAACTATTGTCTTTCTCTCTTTTTGAGTCAACTACTCACCACATTTTATGCACTGCAGTGCTAGCTAGCTGTAGATTATGCTTTCAGTCCTAGATTCATTCTCTGATCCTTTGATTGGGTGGACAACATGTCAGTTCATGCTGCAAGAGCTCTGATAGGTTGGAGGATGTCCTCCGGAAGTTGTTATAATTACTGTGTAAGTCTATGGACGGGGGTGAGAACCATGAGCCTCCTAGGTTTTGTATTGAAATCAATGTACCCAGAGGAGGACGGACGCTAGCTGTCCTCCGGCTACACAATGTTGCTACCCTACAGAGTGCTGTTGAGGCTACTGTAGACCTTCATTGCAAAACAGTGTGTTTTAATAAATTATTTGGTGACGTGAATAGATTTGATATAGTTTTATCTATAAAGGAAAACTTTTATTTCACTATTTTCATCTTTATGAAATTCACTGAAAAGGATAGAGGAGGAAGGGGAGGACTGAGGAGCCTCCACTGCCATATGCATCTGAGTCATGTCTTTCCTGGGTATTTTACAGCTTGTTTCTAGCATAAAGCATCACGGACCAAAGTGTTGTTATAGAGCACTTTATATTATCAGATCAGTTTTCTTACAAATCTTAAGCTAACAAAGGGTAGGCCTGTGCTTTTTGCCATTTTCTTTAATAAAAGGAAGGTTACCCTAAAATTGAGTCTTGGTTTTAACTTAACAGCCCCTCAATGACACATAGGTAGGCTATTTAAAGAGTGCATGGTGGGTGGAGGAATTGACTGACAAATCTATGGATATAGCAGCCTATTGCCTAATTTCGCCTGTCAAACAGGTAGGCTTACTCTCTTATTTCTTAAATAGGAGGGAATAGGCTCCAACACAAAGCCCTCTTGTTGTTATTAAAGTATAATTTAAATGAAGACGGTTGAAACTAATTATGCCTACTCAAATTTGCCTACTTTCAACACCATGAGCTGTCCATTTCCAATTCATTCCAATTCAAGTTGCAGCACCACAATGTAAGGTACTTAAATCTGGTTTATTGTGAGGTCAATAACTCTAAGAAATACATAACGGGCAAGAAATAAAATCAATTGTAGTAGATTTCAATCCATCCCTTAGCTGAGAGAACCCTGTATGTGGTCTCCGTGGCATCTAGACCCAGACCAGATCTCCATGAGGTCTAGAACCATGCCAGGTCACCATGAGTTCTAGACGCAGGCCATGTCTCCATGGGGTCTAGACCCAGGCCAGGTCCCTATGGGGTCTAGATCCAGGCCAGGTCTCCATGAGGTCTAAAACCATGCCAGGTCTCCATGAGGTCTAGAACCATGCCAGGTCTCCATGATGTCTAGAACCATGCCAGGTCTCCATGGGGTCTAGACCCAGGCCAGGTCTCCATTGGGTCTAGATCCAGGCCAGGTCTCCATGAGGTCTAGAACCATGCCAGGTCTCCATAGGGTCTAGACCCAGGCCATGTCTCCATGGGGTCTAGACCCAGGCCATGTCTCCATGGGGTCTAGACCCAGGCCAGGTGCCCATGGGGTCTAGACCCAGGCCAGGTGCCCATGGGGTCTAGACCCATGCCATGTCTCCATGGGGTCTAGACCCAGGCCAGGTGCCCATGGGGTCTAGACCCAGGCCAGGTGCCCATGGGGTCTAGACCCAGGCCAGGTGCCCATGGGGTCTAGACCCAGGCCAGGTCTCCATGGGGTCTAGACCCAGGCCAGGTGCCCATGGGGTCTAGACCCAGGCCATGTCTCCATGGGGTCTAGACCCAGGCCAGGTCTCCATGGGGTCTAGACCCAGGCCAGGTGCCCATGGGGTCTAGACCCAGGCCATGTCTCCATGGGGTCTAGACCCATGCCATGTCTCCATGGGGTCTAGACCCATGCCATGTCTCCATGGGGTCTAGACCCAGGCCATGTCTCCATGGGGTCTAGACCCAGGCCAGGTGCCCATGGGGTCTAGACCCAGGCCAGGTCTCCATGGGGTCTAGACCCAAGCTAGGTCACCATGGGGTCTAGACCCAGGCCAGGTGCCCATGGGGTCTAGACCCAGGCCAGGTCTCCATGGGGTCTAGACCCAGGCCAGGTCTCCATTGGGTCTAGACCCAGGCCAGGTGCCCATGGGGTCTAGACCCAGGCCAGGTCTCCATGAGGTCTAGACCCAGGCCCAGGTCTACAATAGGTCATTGGCTCCAAGCCCAATGGAACCAGAAACACCAACAGCTGTGGGGTCAGAGTATTCTCTTTGATGGGGAAAGCCATCATCGCTTTATTGTTTGAATTGCATATTGCCCCTTTAATGGTGTATGTTATTTTTTTCAATCTGGCTGATTTCAGCGCTACTGTTCTATAGTGTGTTGGTGAGTAACATTGTCTGATTTCAATCTGGCTAATGATTTCAGCACTACGTGGGGGAAAAAAGTATTTAGTCAGCCACCAATTGTGCAAGTTCTCCCACTTAAAAAGATGAGAGAGGCCTGTAATTTTCATCATAGGTACACGTCAACTATGACAGACAAAATGAGGAAAGAAAATCCAGAAAATCACATTGTAGGATTTTTAATGAATTTATTTGCAAATAATGGTGGAAAATAAGTATTTGGTCAATAACAAAAGTTTCTCAATACTTTGTTATATACCCTTTGTTGGCAATGACACAGGTCAAACGTTTTCTGTAAGTCTACACAAGGTTTTCACACACTGTTGCTGGTATTTTGGCCCATTCCTCCATGCAGATCTCCTCTAGAGCAGTGATGTTTTGGGGCTGTCGCTGGGCAACACGGACTTTCAACTCCCTCCAAAGATTTTCTATGGGGTTGAGATCTGGAGACTGGCTAGGCCACTCCAGGACCTTGAAATGCTTCTTACGAAGCCACTCCTTCGTTGCCCGGGCGGTGTGATTGGGATCATTGTCATGCTGAAAGACCCAGCCACGTTTCATCTTCAATGCCCTTGCTGATGGAAGGAGGTTTTCACTCAAAATCTCACGATACATGGCCCCATTCATTTGTTCCTTTACACAGATCAGTCGTCCTGGTCCCTTTGCAGAAAAACAGCCCAAAGCATGATGTTTCCACCCCCATGCTTCACAGTAGGTATGGTGTTCTTTGGATGCAACTCAGCATTCTTTGTCCTCCAAACACGACGAGTTGAATTTTTACCAAAAAGTTATATTTTGGTTTCATCTGACCATATGACATTCTCCCAATCCTCTTCTGGATCATCCAAATGCACTCTAGCAAACTTCAGACGGGCCTGGACATGTACTGGCTTAAGCAGGGGGACACGTCTGGCACTGCAGGATTTGAGTCCCTGGCGGCGTAGTGTGTTACTGATGGTAGGCTTTGTTACTTTGGTCCCAGCTCTCTGCAGGTCATTCACTAGGTCCCCCTGTGTGGTTCTGGGATTTTTGCTCACCGTTCTTGTGATCATTTTGACCCCACAGGGTGAGATCTTGCGTGGACCCCCAGATCGAGGGAGATTATCAGTGGTCTTGTATGTCTTCCATTTCCTAATAATTGCTCCCACAGTTGATTTCTTCAAACCAAGCTGTTTACCTATTGCAGATTCAGTCTTCCCAGCCTGGTGCAGGTCTACAATTTTGTTTCTGGTGTCCTTTGACAGCTCTTTGGTCTTGGCCATAGTGGAGTTTGGAGTGTGACTGTTTGAGGTTGTGGACAGGTGTCTTTTACATTTACATTTTACATTTTCATCATTTAGCAGACGCTCTTATCCAGAGCGACTTACAGTTAGTGAGTGCATACATGATTTTTTTTATTTTTCATACTATTTTTCATACCCCGGTGGGAATCGAACCCACAACCCTGGCGTTGCAAACGCCATGCTCTACCAACTGAGCTACATCCCTGCCGGCCATTCCCTCCCCTACCCTAGACGACGCTGGGCCAATTGTGCACCGCCCCATGGGTCTCCCGGTCACGGCCGGCTACGACAGAGCCTGGATTCGAACCAGGATCTCTAGTGGCACAGCTAACACTGCGATGCAGTGCCTTATACCGATGCTGTGCCTTAGACCACTGATAACAAGTTCAAACAGGTGCCATTAATACAGGTAACGAGTGGAGGACAGAGGAGCCTCTTAAAGAAGAAGTTACAGGTCTGTGAGAGCCAGAAATCTTGTTTGTTTGTAGGTGACCAAATACTTATTTTCCATTTACAGGCCTCTCTCATCTTTTTAAGTGGGAGAACTTGCACAATTGGTGGCTGAATAAATACTTTTTTTCCCCACTGTATGTTCTATAGTGTGTTGATGAGTAACATTGTCTGATAATCCACTGTAATATCTGATAAGAGTGTGCATCTGGACTCGACTGCAGGTGCATATGGTATTTCACATTTCAGTTTGTCAATGATGTTTAGCATAAAAATGCACAACAGCACACCGGAATAGAACAACATACATATTTGATTAGTCTGTGTTCTGACCACAGAGAAAATGAGGAATGCGAATGCCCATACAGACGTCCTATCCAATAACAGAGCCAGGAAATCTCTCCCATGTCCCATAGGGCCTCGACTGCAGCAAAACAACTAAAGCATTGAGGGTGTTCGATTAATCTCGCCGTGTTCTGCACAGGCTGAAAGTTGATTGCATTCCTGGGTGTGAGCCAGGGGCCCTGCTCTGTCCGACGGCGAAGTCGGCTCAAAACAAAAGTGACAGAATTAAGCATGTGTAGTAATTAGTAGTATTCTGGGGGTTTTTTCCCATGCAATGGTGATTTATTTTGATAAAAACACTATCTGCCTTCCCAACGATAACTAGAAAATTCTAACATTTATTATATGGGAGAGATGTATGTTTCTGGATGATTCACCATGCTGCCTTGTTGACAGAATGACTGAGCGGCGCAGATTACTGTTCGATTAGACGGGCCTTTACCCGGATCAACCCTGGCCAGCGATGACGTGACGGGCCTTAACCCAGATCAACCCTGGCCAGTGATGACGTGACGGGCCTTTACCCAGATCAACCCTGGCCAGCGATGACGTGACGGGCCTTTACCCAGATCAACCCTGGCCAGCGTAAAATAAGTCCCTCATTATCTCAATGTTAATACAACACTGGAAAACAAACATGCAAAGAGCTGGATCTCTCCCACCACGTGACTGAGACGGCTTCAGGCGTCACTCTGACTACAAGGATAAGGAGTCCTCAGCAGTTGGCTGTGCAAGTGTGTGTGTGTGTGTGCAAAACAATCACCGCTCAAACTAGCTAAAGGAAAAGAAACAGCATTAGAATGCATAGGTGAAGCAGTCACACACACAGTGAAAACAGAAATGACCTTTGTTAGAGGAAGCAGATAAATGTTCTGCCTTTGTGTAGTAATCCAAGTAGGCTGCTGGAACCTGCTGGAACAAGCTTCTGGGTCTCTGCTGAAAGGCAGAAAGGTGCTTAGTAAGCTTTGGAGCTAATCACCTTTACACAACATAACACTTCGTGCAACAATCCTGCTTAAAGCAAACGAACAACCCGGATGTCAACAAAGGAAGAGGACAAACTAGTTGAACATCTTGAACTGAATACCTTGAGGGGTTAAGGGTTAAACTGACTACCTCGAGGGGTTAGGGGTTTTGGGAGATAGTGAAGCAGAATTCAAGATGTCAGAGGTTATTCAGCTATTCTGAGGTTGAATCAAAATGTATCACTGCCCCAGTTCACTTTCTTTACACCCCAATGTAACACCTGTGATGCAACTGGTCAGTGGAAGATAACCATTCCAATATCTTCCCTTTGTGTAGTGGATGAAATGACTCCTGGTTAAGGAGCTAAAATAAATGCCCCGACTTGGGTGTGAATGCAAAACTACACAGTACCAGCAATCAATGTCTGCAATTAAAAAAGTACAAATACATTTCCCCTTTGCAGTAAATTAATCAATGAATAGTGCTGTAAGAAAATAAGCATTTAGGTTAAATAGATATTTATTTCCATATTTCCTCATACAAATGTTCAATTCCAAAACTAAAATGGTTAAAACCCATGAATCAATACTTTACTCAATTAAAGTGCAGCCAGTACACATCCCAAATGGCACCCTGTATAGTAGTACACTACGTTTGACAGGGGCCCATAGGGCTCTGGTCAAAAGTAGTGCACTATATAGGGAATAGGGTGCCATTTGGGACACACCGAGTTGTGGTTGTGAATACAATAACCACAGTCTGACAGGTAAGAAAGGGAATCATAAAGCCACAGTAGGGAATCTGGAAAGTGAAATATCCAATGGCTATGAATATTAATGGTCACATGTTCTGCTCCTTCTCCATTGGTCTCCAACACCGGAGTTGTTCTGCAACAACCACATCTCAATAATAGGCAATAGGAAAGGCTTTGCTCCTCTTCAGATTGGTAGAAAAACAACAGTGACCGGTCCATGGGATGACATTAAGCTACACTGAACAAAAATATAAACGCAACATCTAAAGTGTTGGTCCCATGTTTCATGAGCTGAAATAAAAGATCCCAGAAATGTTCCATATGCACAAAAAGCTTTTCTCCCTCCCCCCCAAAAACCCCCCCACAAATGTGTTTATATCCCTGTTAGTGAGCATTTCTCATTTGCCAAGATAATCCATCCACCTGACAGGTGTGGCATGTCAAGAAGCTGATTAAACTGCATGATCATTACACAGGTACACAGGTGCACCTTGTGCTGGGGACAATAAAAGGCCACTCTAAAAATGTGCAGTTTTGTCACAACACAATGACCAACATATGCATATCTGTTTACATCTGTTAGTGAGCATTAGTCCCTAAATTCATAGATTAGGGCCTAATCAATTTATTTCAATTGACCGTTTTCCTTATATGAACTGTAACTTAGTAAAATCTTTGAAATTGTTGTGTTTATATTTTTGTTCAGTATAGATGGGAATGTTTGGGATTTCAAGGTGTTAGTCTTATCTCAGATATAACCTGTTGGGAAATTAATGCACTTTATTGGTTGAGTAGCTACTTCATCTCAAACCAATATAAATGTTTTGGTATGCATAAATGCGCATGGCATTGCGCCAAAAATAGGATTGCCAACAGTGTTCTAGTGAAGTAGGCTTCTGTATCCTAAAGCTGAATGCTGCCCAAGTCCTCCACTGGACATTGCCATCAGCTCAGTTTCTCTTGGGTCTTTCAGTTTACACTGTGATGATAGTCGTCCTTAATTTCAGCATCAGTTGAGTTGAGATGGTTAGCTAGCTCTTGCGTCACCGCAACTCTGCCTATCTGATCGTTTCTCCTCTTCTCCATGATCAAGTCGTCAAAACTCTGAAATTCAAGGACGTGGCTCTTCTTTTCAGAAAACAGCATTTTCAACCTGTAGGGCTGCTTTCCGATACGGATCTCTCCTCCTATTTTGAATTCCCTCTTCCCGAACCTGCACCACGCAGCAAAGCACTCAGAGTTTCTCCAGTGCAGCTCTCTGTCTCGCGCTCCTACTTGCTGCGTCGCGTTCTGCACCACCACCTCCGGAGGCAGCGCGCGGAATTTATACAGCCCGTTTACTATCCTGCCTCTCTTTCCCTGACTGGCATCGGTCAGGGAATTATTCTTTATTTCAGCCCGGTGCAGGTGAACGACCTGAAAGTCCCCCACGTACACAGCCCAGTGAGGGTACTGGCCCGTAGCCACGAACTCCACCAAATCCCCCGGTTTGCACTTGTTCAAAAGATCCTCTGTCGAATACGTGCTCATATCAGAGAGTTTGAGATTTTTCTCGTACACAGATTCGTCACGGTAGTACACAACACACTCCAGCTCGTTGCAGTTATCGTATCGCTTCTCTTCCTCGTTCTGGTCCTTGTCCGGTCCGTCAATACGTTCCTCTTGTTCGTCGTCGTCGGCGGAGAAGATATAGGACACTCCGATCCGGGGACCCAGCTCATCCTCCGTGTCAAACCCGTTCGGATCTGCGGTCGGAACATTGTCATAACTCAGATGTGTCAGTTTCTCAACCTGGTTACCCATGCCACTTCCAGGTGGGTGGTGAGTGGAAAAATGACACGTTTCCACCTGTTCCAGGCGCGGAGGAGGTGAGGTCGGTACTTGGACCGGTAATTCGAACTAATTCCAAGGTGTGGGAGGGTTCCAATCCATCATCAAATGCTTCCGGTCAAAAAGACAATACAGGGATGATGTCCAAAGGATTACAGATATCAACCTAGTGAAAAAGAGAGAGGAATGTTTGAGGATTTAATTTCCAAGGCGGTGATATTCGACATCCTCCTGTCAAACTCTTTAGAGTAATAGGTCAACATTCCAAACAGGTGTCCGCACCTTGTTTAAACCCGTTAGCATGCATTTTAAATCAAGGAAATGCAGAAATAAACGACGTTTTACTCACCCCCAGATCTTGTAGATATTGAAAGTACATCACCGATGATCATTTTGTTATTATCATCCACAGGAAACGACATATAATTGACTACAGCTTGGTTTCGGTCTGCTTTGTCAGAAGAATATCGGAGGCTCCAGCTATCAGATGGACTCGGCGGCGGCGGTTTCTGTGTGAACTGAAACTACTGGCTTGTTGCGGAGCGCCTCACCACGGCTTTATTACGACGGTTTGTCACTTAAAGAGACAGCGCACCTTTAATACATCCAACAAGTGATACCCACTTGACCACGTCCCTATTTTCTTTCTGGCTTCCTATATTTGTTTCCCTTCTCCTTATCATGGGGCAAAACAGACGGGGGTTTGGTATATGCGTTTTGCCTAATCTTGTTTTTGCCGGATGTCTAGCCCGCATTTTTCCGTACTTGATGTGCTTTGCAATGCTGCAGAACGGTTTGCTTGATGGAGAAGATCGTAATTTAGACCAAAGCCAATAATTAGAACAGATTAAAGTTATTCTAATATCGACCTACTGGTTTCATAGGCTGGCAAAGTTACCAACCGACTGGGGCACACAAGGGCGCATAACAACTATTAATCTAGTTCGTCTCTATGTCTCTATTATTCTTTCACTCATCTCTAGCAACATCATTACATTGAACTGGTTGTACCCATATAGAGTACTGATTTCAAATCACTAGCTTGCCCTGCATGATGAAATGCTAAATTACGCACAGAACAGTTATGTGCATATACATTTTGCATGCCATTCTGTTGGCTGGTTTCGTGAAAACTAGCTAAGTGTAGTATTGATTAATTGTCCCAGTGATAGACTAGTGTCCTGTCCAGGGGGTGAACTGTACATCAAGCTGCCTCACTACAGAAACAGGATATAGACTAGTGTTCTGTCCAGGGGGTGTACTGTACATCAAGCTGCCTCACTACAGAAACAGGATATAGACTAGTGTTCTGTCCAGGGGGTGTACTGTACATCAAGCTGCCTCACTACAGAAACAGGATATAGACTAGTGTTCTGTCCAGGGGGTGTACTGTACATCAAGCTGCCTCACTACAGAAACAGGATATAGACTAGTGTTCTGTCCAGGGGGTGTACTGTACATCAAGCTGCCTCACTACAGAAACAGGATATAGACTAGTGTTCTGTCCAGGGGGTGTACTGTACATCAAGCTGCCTCACTACAGAAACAGGATATAGACTAGTGTTCTGTCCAGGGGGGGTACTGAACATCAAGCTGCCTCATGCTACAAGGCTTGTGCAAGGCTACTTACTTAATACAAACTGGATTGTGTTGCAGCTTTTGTGTCTGACTCAGTGCTTTATTTTTAGCCGTTGTTGTGCAGAGTGGCTCCTCTCTGTCTGTCTGCTGAGTGGTGACTTGGGGTGAATATCCAATACATCACTCCGTTTTATTTTGAAACCTGACATTTCATTTTGGTTGTCTGTCCTAGAATGCATGTCTTCCTGCCTGTCTGCCTGCCTGACTCCCTGCCTGTCTCCCTCCCTCCCTGTCTGCCTGTCTCTCTGCCTGTCTGCCTGGCAGGGCTCAGAGAAGAAAGTTACATTACTTCAAATACCAACTGTTCAGGTGTTTCACCCTGAAATGAAGCCTGTATGTTCTGGTGACTATAGTCCCCTGGTGCCTCTGTAGACTGCCTACCCTGCTCTGCCTACCCTACCCTACATTACATTACCCTACCCTACCCTACACTACCCTACCCTACCCTACCCTACCCTACCCTACACTACACTACACTACACTACACTACACTACCCTACACTACCCTACCCTACCCTACCCTACCCTACCCTACCCTACCCTACCCTACCCTACATTACATTACATTACCCTACCCTACATTACATTACCCTACCCTACACTACCCTACACTACCCTACACTACCCTACACTACCCTACACTACCCTACACTACCCTACACTACCCTACACTACACTACCCTACACTACACTACACTACACTACACTACACTACACTACACTACACTACACTACACTACACTACACTACACTACACTACACTACACTACACTACACTACACTACACTACATTTTAGTCATTTAGCAGACGCTCTTATCCAGAGCGACTTACAGTTAGTGAATACATATATTTTTTTATACTGGCCCCCCGTGGGAAACGAACCCACAACCCTGGCGTTGCAAACGCCATGCTCTATCAACTGAGCTACATCCCTGCCGGCCATTCCCTCCCGTACCCTGGACGACGCTGGGCCAATTGTGCGCCGTCCATGAGTCTCCCGGTCGCGGCCGGCTGCGACAGAGCCTGGATTCGAACCAGGATCTCTAGGGGCACAGTTAGCACTGCGATGCAGTGCCTTAGACCACTGCGCCACTCAGGAGACCCTACCCTGCTCTGCCCTGCCCCACATGCCCAGTCTGACACATTAAAGACAATGGCTACATCCCAAATAGCACCCTATTTCCAATATAGTGCACTACTTTTGACCAGAGCCCCTCTGGGACTATAAAGGCTGTAAAGGGACTAAGGTACCACTTGGGGCACGTGGCTCCTCCTACTGTCTGCAGGTGGAATAACACTAGAAAGTCTACAGCTGGGCTGACTGGGCTCTATCAGAATCTATCACAAACACAAAGAGGAGACCCTGTTCTGTTACTTACTGTTCTTCAGCGAGGGGCTGGTTGGTGATTCAGAAAGTGAAAGCTCTCTCTCCCTCTGATCTCTCTCTGCTCTCTGCTCTCTCTCTATCTGCTCTCTCTCTCTCTCTCTCTC
>NC_139990.1:76483312-76525812 GCF_964263955.1 Coregonus lavaretus
GGTCTTCTGTCTTGTGTTCGGATCAGGTTTTAATATTCAAAAATATGTACTGCATTTATGAGGCATTGCTTTGCTGAAACATGCTACTCTCTAAATCATGGTAATAGTCTACTGAGCACTAGATAGACTTTACTGAGGTTCCTCCAAATATATATCTCTACAGACTAAAGAGGACTCAGTGTCAGAAATACAATGTTCCTTTAAAATGTATACTCTGATCATTACAACGTTCAGAAAATATTATCAATGACTCTCCCTTCATCCATCATATTATGACTAGTACACTACTAGTATTGACTAGTACAGTCTGATGACGTCCAGTATTGACTAGTACAGTCTGATGACGTCCAGTATTGACTAGTACAGTCTGATGACGTCCAGTATTGACTAGTACAGTCTGATGACGTCCAGTATTGACTAGTACAGTCTGATGACGTCCAGTATTGACTAGTACAGTCTGATGACGTCCAGTATTGACTAGTACAGTCTGATGACGTCCAGTATTGACTAGTACAGTCTGATGACGTCCAGTATTGACTAGTACAGTCTGATGACGTCCAGTATTGACTAGTGCAGTCTGATGACGTCCAGTATTGACTAGTACAGTCTGATGACGTCCATTATTGACTAGTACAGTCTGATGACGTCCAGTATTGACTAGTACAGTCTGATGACGTCCAGTATTGACTAGTACAGTCTGATGACGTCCAGTATTGACTAGTACAGTCTGATGACGTCCAGTATTGACTAGTACAGTCTGATGACGTCCAGTATTGACTAGTACAGTCTGATGACGTCCAGTATTGACTAGTACAGTCTGATGACGTCCAGTATTGACTAGTACAGTCTGATGACGTCCAGTATTGACTAGTACAGTCTGATGACGTCCAGTATTGACTAGTACAGTCTGATGACGTCCAGTATTGACTAGTACAGTCTGATGACGTCCAGTATTGACTAGTACAGTCTGATGACGTCCAGTATTGACTAGTACAGTCTGATGACGTCCAGTATTGACTAGTACAGTCTGATGACGTCCAGTATTGACTAGTACAGTCTGATGACGTCCAGTATTGACTAGTACAGTCTGATGACGTCCAGTATTGACTAGTACAGTCTGATGACGTCCAGTATTGACTAGTACAGTCTGATGACGTCCAGTATTGACTAGTACAGTCTGATGACGTCCAGTATTGACTAGTACAGTCTGAAGATGTCCATTATTGACTAGTACAGTCTGAAGATGTCCATTATTGACGAGTATAGTCTGCTTGTCTGGTGTATAGTATGAGTGAAAGTCATCCATTTTTCTTTTACAACATGTAACAACACAGTGATTGACTGAGTGGCATTTGATAGAGGAGAATTCCTGGATCGGGTTAACCTCACAAATCCCTCTACGTTTTAAACCTCGGCAGAGCCACAGATCTCTTACTACAAGTCAGGTCTGAAGTGAGCTCTGAGCTCCATTTCAGCAGTGACACGTTTAGGAGCCGTGGACCCGGCACGATTCAGTGAGCAGCTTTAGAGTTTACGTCAAGGCCACACGATGAATCTCCGCAGCCTGTATTAAAAGTGATGTACATTCAGGCTCTGAAGACAACAGACTAATACTTGAGGGATATTATTTTTCATGTGGTTTTTCAGATTCTCCTGTATGTGTCCTTAGCCAGGAGAGACGGCCCAGAGTGCACAGGAGACTCCCTCCGTTCCTGCGTCCCAAATGTCTCCTTATTCCCCATATATGGCCCATAAGGCTCTGGTCAAAAGTAGTGCACTATATAGGGAATCATTTAGGACACATCTCCCCCTCTCTCTTTTCTTCCTAAGGTTTTAGAGACTCTCAGTGAAGAAGGATGTGATGCCTTTTTCCAGAGGCATCAATCTGCTGGTGGAATCCTATGGAGCGGGGAGGATTCCCGGGGATAGATCCTCTGGTTAGGAACGCTGTCGGGAACGCCGGGATGACAGTGCTGGAGAAGGGGACGGGACTGGGATACGTGGAGAGGGTGATGACATACTGATATTCAAGACCTCACTGGGTGAGGAGACTCAACGCTGCAGATTCAGTAACTCCCTAGGAGGACACTGATATCGCTTAGTCTCTATGGGAACGGTACAGTATGTCTTCTCCCAGGGGTCACTACCTATTAGGACACAAACAATGAACGCTGCCGGCTGGATAACTCACAGATCTCAGTCTCTACGGCAATGTTTTACCCCCAGAGTTGGAGTAAGGATACAGAAAGTTTCCACAGGTCTGGAACAGTGAGAACTACTGGACAAACAAGGAGTTGGAGTAAGGATACAGAACGTCTCCACAGGTCTGGAACAGTGAGAACTACTGGACAAACAAGGAGTTGGAGTAAGGATACAGAACGTCTCCACAGGTCTGGAAGAGTGAGAACTACTGGACAAACAAGGAGTTGGAGTAAGGATACAGAACGTCTCCACAGGTCTGGAACAGTGAGAACTACTGGACAAACAAGGAGTTGGAGTAAGGATACAGAACGTCTCCACAGGTCTGGAAGAGTGAGAACTACTGGACAAACAAGGAGTTGGAGTAAGGATACAGAACATCTCCACAGGTCTGGAACAGTGAGAACTACTGGACAAACAAGGAGTTGGAGTAAGGATACAGAACGCCTCCACAGGTCTGGAAGAGTGAGAACTACTGGACAAACAAGGAGTTGGAGTAAGGATACAGAACGTCTCCACAGGTCTGGAAGAGTGAGAACTACTGGACAAACAAGGGCCTATAAGTTAAGGCAAACCTTTGTTATGTGCTTGTTTCTATGATGACTGTCCATAACAGTCCAAAACACTGAGCCACCTGGACATAAAGGAATGTCCACACATCCATTTTTGAGCTGCTTACTGGACTCTATTTTGATTAGTAAAGTCGTGTATAAAGAAGGGCTTTGAGATACCTCATGAGAGGGGGATGAAGAATTTACAAGATTCTAAAGTTCCAGAGGAAACTAGTAGATCCCTTTAATGCTGGTGTCTCTTTTCCAGCCAGGACACCTCCCAGAATGCTCTCTCTCTCTGGCCGGCTCTGTCTGAGGAGAGCACCAAAAGGCTACCGGACACTCTGCTCCACTTCTCTCCTGAAGCAGCATGGGAGCTCTGGGCTTCAAGGCCTAGTCACTTACTCTGCTCAGTTCTTAGTAACAGCTCCTACTGACTCAGTCACACCAACCCACAGGCTTCATCCATCATGCCCCTTCCATTCCACCAGAGATGGTAGCAATCCACCTCCATCTCTCCCTTCAAATCTGTTCCCCTTCCAAGTCCACCCCTGATTACTGTATCACACGTGCACTGAAGGACAATAGCAGCAGAAAGCTGTGGTCCAGGGCCAGGGGAACTCCTTTCAGTTCAGCCTTGGACGTTAGTCATAAAGAGGTTAGCTCTGCATCGTACTGACAGTGAGACATGACTGTCCAGAGAACACCAGCTGCATGTAAAGCTTCAACAATGTCAACTGTCATCCTGTTTCCAATAACACTTGAAGACAGAGTGGAAAACAGCTTACAGGACAAACACACGGGAGGGTAGGACTCTGAATGATGACATGACCTGTTGAGGACTTCAGTATTGTGGACTAGACGTGGGATAGGAGGTAGATGACTTACCTGGTCTGAAGGACTAAGGTATGATAAGTATACCAGACCAGAGGTTTCATCTACCGTACTAGCTAGCTACTCTAGGTATAGAGACGTCAGGCCTACCAGAGTTGCGGCAGTCGTCCCCGTGCTGGGGTATCTGTATCGAGAAGGCAAGGAGGTCAGGGGACAGCAGGGACTCAGGTTTACGGATCTCATTGAGCCAGCGACTCTGGTGGAGCTCCTTAGTGTCAGATGGACCCTGCAGCAGAGGAACCAGCTTCTCCTTTATTCCCTCTGGTGAACCTGGAGAGAAGGAGAGGAGAACTTTATTCATCCGGGAACAAAGAGACAATGTAACTACATCAGTCTGGATCTAGGGAAAGTGAATTGAAAATTGATTCTACAAGTAGTGTAGTCCTGTGGGTGACCTGCTGTTGAACTGTTCTGGGTCTGTCAGCTATAGTGGTGATATGGAGATCAGTGTGCGGAGAGTCATCCATTCTGTTCCAGACATCAGAGAAAGAGAAAAGCCCTGATCTCAATGACAGAGCCCCCTGAGACCAGCGGTGACACACACAGAAACTAAACATCTGGACTGAAGTCCAGGGAGGAGTGGAGGACTGTGAGTGAGTGAAAGTGAAAGAGAAGGGTCTAGGCGCGGCACGGTGTGGGGGTAAGGCTCTTCCACACAGGCAGTAAAGTTTAACAGGGCACAGCTGCACACACCTGGGGTCCTGGCACACACTTTAACAGCTCCCACGGTTCCCCCGGCGCAGTTCACCGTGGCTCTGCTGCAGAATTTCAGCTCCACGTTCTGGACCGAGGCCTCCAGGGTCGGAGAAGGAGAGGGAGACTTCACACCTAATAAAAACAACAACTGAAAATGAAGTGGGGGGCGGGGCTGCTCTGGTGAAGGTTTAAACACTGCTGCTGCTTCGTTAAACTACGGATTGGCCTTTAATTGTTGTTGACCTCTGGACCCTTAAAGAGTGTTTCAGGTTAGCCCTGGACCTGCAACTCTCTCACAGTACACAGAGAGCCTTGACCCTTTAACTCTCTCACAGTACACAGAGAGCCTGGACCCTTTAACTCTCTCACAGTACACAGAGAGCCTGGATCCTTTAACTCTCTCACAGTACACAGAGAGCCTGGACCCTTTAACTCTCTCACAGTACACAGAGAGCCTGGACCCTTTAACACTCTCACAGTACACAGCCCTGGATCCTGTAACTCTCTCACTGTACACAGAGAGCCTGGACCCTTTAACACTCTCACAGTACACAGCCCTGGATCCTGTAACTCTCTCACAGTACACAGAGAGCCTGGACCCTTTAACTCTCTCACAGTACACAGAGAGTAATGAAGACACAAAATAACTCCAGAAAGAGCCCGATGGTCACACTGTTGATGACAGCGAGTGCCTGTGTGACTGCCGCACGTTGTCTCGCTCTCCTGGAGATCATGGAAAAGGAGGGTATAGGAGCAAGCGTTAACTGAGTATTATGTGTGCCAAACAGGTGCTGTTAGATTACAATAATATTATTTGTGTACAGTGTAAACAACACTAAATAAATCAGATAAACCAGAGAGTCTGTTCGAATGAAAAAATTATATATAAAGCCTTTATTACAGCAGCTTGCATTCGTGAATTGCGTTTTTTTGTTTTTTTTTGTCTAATTATTCAAAGCTCCCTTTGTTATTTAATTTCAAAACTAAAACGCTTGATTGAATTTCAAAGCATGTCTCGTATGCTGTGTGATGGCATGAACAAATGAATGATTGATTGATAGATACAGTAGCCTATATATTGAACTACAAGCCTAAATAAGTTAGGGTATTAAGACTAAACAGGACGCGCTCTCAGGCCTACAGCTCCATGGTGGTTATGCAAGGCTGCTATACAAAGCCTTCTAATGATAACGACATTACTATTTAATAAAATGATCATAATAATAATAATAGTAATCATAACAATAAGAAGGAGATCTAGATAAAGGAGGGTATAGGAGTGAGAGCTGTGTGCATATTATGTGTGACAAACAGGTGCTGTTAGATTCCAATATCATTTTTCTGCCTGTTGGGAACAGTGTAAACAACACTAAATCAATTATAAGTCATACCAGTCTGTTCTAACATGTTATTTTTAAAAAGCTTTTATTACAGCATAGCAGAGATTAAAAACAGCTGAATCTGTGAAAACTGCTTTATCCAACATTTTGCCGTTGCGTGAGGCTTGGTGCTCACTGAATCAGTAGGATATTAAACAAACACTCAAACAGGCAACAGAAGCAAGATCTGTCTTATTTCTGTATATATATATGGATGATTTATAAAGCCAGGCCTATTTAACAGTTAGGCTATTGATTCTAGACCTAATTAAATTGGGGTTTCCTCTCTCCTCACTTTTCTTAGACAATTAAGGCCGTTTCCTCATTTCCGCTACTGCTTCCTGTATGCTGGTTAACAATCCCTATTTGCTGGTTAACATTTCTATTATGCACATAGCAACATAGGGAAAGGCGCCAATTCTAATGAGCACTGAAGATTATGTTTCAGAACCACAGACAGTGACCGTATCCAACGCGGGAGAAAGCGCATTTGTTATAATGCCGAACACAAAAACAAACAAAAATGTCACAAAATGTTTTCATAACATGGTGCAAACTGTGTTGACTGGGGAGCATGTGACAGGCTTTAGCGTGTTTTTTTGTGTATCTGGGAAAAGGACATGACTATTATTACTATTATTATTATCATCATTATCATTATTACTACTATCAGTATTATTAGTATTATTATTACTACTAGCATCATTATTACTACTATCAGTACTATTATTATTATTACTATTATTATCATCATTATTACTACTATCAGTATTATTACTACTATCAGTACTATTATTAGTAGTATTACTATTATTATAATCATTATTACTACTATCAGTACTATTATTATTATTATTACTACTATCAGTACTATTATTATTATCATCATTATTACTACTATCAGTATTATTATTATTGTCATTATTACTACGATCAGTACTATTATTATTATTGCTATTAGTATTATTATTATCACTATTACTACTATCAGTACTACTATTAGTATTACTATTATTATTATCATTATTACTACTATCAGTACTATTATTATTATCATCATTATTACTACTATCAGTATTATTATTATTGTCATTATTACTACGATCAGTACTATTATTATTATTGCTATTAGTATTATTATTATCACTATTACTACTATCAGTACTACTATTAGTATTACTATTATTATTATCATTATTACTACTATCAGTACTATTATTATTATTACTATTATTATCATCATTATTACTACTATCAGTACTATTATTATTATTGCTGTTATTATTATTTTCATTATTACTAATATCAGTACTATTATTATTATTACTATTATTATTACTATTATCATTATTACTACTATCAGTACTAATTATTATTATTATTATTGATATTATTACTACTATTATTACTATTATTACAATTATTATTAATATTATTATCTGAAGATTACAGATCAAATTAATCGCTGTATCTGAATTAATTGACATGAAATGACTTATTATCGACCACAGTAAGCAGTCAGATGCCTGTACAATACTGTAGCATATGGCTTTATACAGTATAGTTGAGTCTGTTCAACACTGAGATGTTAATTCATGGTAACTAATCAAAGCCCATACTGAGCTCAGTAAACCCCAGAGTCTGTCCTCTCTAACTCCTGACTCACACCTGTCTTCCCCAACCCCAGGCAGGCAGGCAGACAGGAGGCCTGGAAGAAGTCCCTGGTTGCCATGTTTCCTAAGACGACAGTGTGTTATTTCTATGGTGAGAGGACATAACAGGGTTTATGGTGAGAGGAGGTCTCAAACACATAACAGGGGTCTGATTGGTAATATATACTGGGTACAACATAACAGGGGTCTGACTGGTAATATATACTGGGTACAACATAACAGGGGTCTGATTGGTAATAGATACTGGGTACAACATAACAGAGGTCTGATTTGTAATAGATACTGGGTACAACATAACAGGGGTCTGATTGGTAATATATACTGGGTACAACATAACAGGGGTCTGATTGGTAATATATACTGGGTACAACATAACAGAGGTCTGATTTGTAATAGATACTGGGTACAACATAACAGGGGTCTGATTGGTAATATATACTGGGTACAACATAACAGGGGTCTGATTGGTAATAGATACTGGGTACAACATAACAGAGGTCTGATTTGTAATAGATACTGGGTACAACATAACAGGGGTCTGATTGGTAATAGATACTGGGTACAACATAACAGGGGTCTGATTGGTAATAGATACTGGGTACAACATAACAGGGGTCTGATTGGTAATAGATACTGGGTACAACATAACAGGTGTCTGATTGGTAATATATACTGGGTACAACATAACAGGGGTCTGATTGGTAATAGATACTGGGTACAACATAACAGGGGTCTGATTGGTAATAGATACTGGGTACAACATAACAGGGGTCTGATTGGTAATATATACTGGGTACAACATAACAGGGGTCTGATTGGTAATAGATACTGGGTACAACATAACAGGGGTCTGATTGGTAATAGATACTGGGTACAACATAACAGGGGTCTGATTGGTAATAGATACTGGGTACAACATAACAGGGGTCTGATTGGTAATAGATACTGGGTACAACATAACAGAGGTCTGATTGGTAATAGATACTGGGTACAACATAACAGAGGTCTGATTGGTAATAGATACTGGGTACAACATAACAGAGGTCTGATTGGTAATAGATACTGGGTACAACATAACAGAGGTCTGATTGGTAATAGATACTGGGTACAACATAACAGGGGTCTGATTGGTAATAGATACTGGGTACAACATAACAGGGGTCTGATTGGTAATAGATACTGGGTACAACATAACAGGGGTCTGATTGGTAATAGATACTGGGTACAACATAACAGAGGTCTGATTGGTAATAGATACTGGGTACAACATAACAGAGGTCTGATTGGTAATAGATACTGGGTACAACATAACAGAGGTCTGATTGGTAATAGATACTGGGTACAACATAACAGGGGTCTGATTGGTAATAGATACTGGGTACAACATAACAGGGGTCTGATTGGTAATAGATACTGGGTACAACATAACAGGGGTCTGATTGGTAATAGATACTGGGTACAACATAACAGGGGTCTGATTGGTAATATATACTGGGTACAACATAACAGGGGTCTGATTGGTAATAGATACTGGGTACAACATAACAGGGGTCTGATTGGTAATAGATACTGGGTACAACATAACAGAGGTCTGATTGGTAATAGATACTGGGTACAACATAACAGAGGTCTGATTGGTAATAGATACTGGGTACAACATAACAGGGGTCTGATTGGTAATAGATACTGGGTACAACATAACAGGGGTCTGATTGGTAATAGATACTGGGTACAACATAACAGGGGTCTGATTGGTAATAGATACTGGGTACAACATAACAGAGGTCTGATTGGTAATAGATACTGGGTACAACATAACAGGGGTCTGATTGGTAATAGATACTGGGTACAACATAACAGGGGTCTGATTGGTAATAGATACTGGGTACAACATAACAGGGGTCTGATTGGTAATAGATACTGGGTACAACATAACAGGGGTCTGATTGGTAATAGATACTGGGTACAACATAACAGGGGTCTGATTGGTAATAGATACTGGGTACAACATAACAGGGGTCTGATTGGTAATAGATACTGGGTACAACATAACAGGGGTCTGATTGGTAATAGATACTGGGTACAACATAACAGGGGTCTGATTGGTAATAGATACTGGGTACAACATAACAGAGGTCTGATTGGTAATAGATACTGGGTACAACATAACAGGGGTCTGATTGGTAATAGATACTGGGTACAACATAACAGAGGTCTGATTGGTAATAGATACTGGGTACAACATAACAGGGGTCTGATTGGTAATAGATACTGGGTACAACATAACAGGGGTCTGATTGGTAATAGATACTGGGTACAACATAACAGAGGTCTGATTGGTAATAGATACTGGGTACAACATAACAGAGGTCTGATTGGTAATAGATACTGGGTACAACATAACAGAGGTCTGATTGGTAATAGATACTGGGTACAACATAACAGAGGTCTGATTGGTAATAGATACTGGGTACAACATAACAGGGGTCTGATTGGTAATAGATACTGGGTACAACATAACAGGGGTCTGATTGGTAATAGATACTGGGTACAACATAACAGGGGTCTGATTGGTAATATATACTGGGTACAACATAACAGGTGTCTGATTGGTAATATATACTGGGTACAACATAACAGGGGTCTGATTGGTAATAGATACTGGGTACAACATAACAGGGGTCTGATTGGTAATAGATACTGGGTACAACATAACAGGGGTCTGATTGGTAATATATACTGGGTACAACATAACAGGGGTCTGATTGGTAATAGATACTGGGTACAACATAACAGGGGTCTGATTGGTAATAGATACTGGGTACAACATAACAGGGGTCTGATTGGTAATAGATACTGGGTACAACATAACAGGGGTCTGATTGGTAATAGATACTGGGTACAACATAACAGAGGTCTGATTGGTAATAGATACTGGGTACAACATAACAGAGGTCTGATTGGTAATAGATACTGGGTACAACATAACAGAGGTCTGATTGGTAATAGATACTGGGTACAACATAACAGAGGTCTGATTGGTAATAGATACTGGGTACAACATAACAGGGGTCTGATTGGTAATAGATACTGGGTACAACATAACAGGGGTCTGATTGGTAATAGATACTGGGTACAACATAACAGGGGTCTGATTGGTAATAGATACTGGGTACAACATAACAGAGGTCTGATTGGTAATAGATACTGGGTACAACATAACAGAGGTCTGATTGGTAATAGATACTGGGTACAACATAACAGAGGTCTGATTGGTAATAGATACTGGGTACAACATAACAGGGGTCTGATTGGTAATAGATACTGGGTACAACATAACAGGGGTCTGATTGGTAATAGATACAGGGTACAACATAACAGGGGTCTGATTGGTAATAGATACTGGGTACAACATAACAGGGGTCTGATTGGTAATATATACTGGGTACAACATAACAGGGGTCTGATTGGTAATAGATACTGGGTACAACATAACAGGGGTCTGATTGGTAATAGATACTGGGTACAACATAACAGAGGTCTGATTGGTAATAGATACTGGGTACAACATAACAGAGGTCTGATTGGTAATAGATACTGGGTACAACATAACAGGGGTCTGATTGGTAATAGATACTGGGTACAACATAACAGGGGTCTGATTGGTAATAGATACTGGGTACAACATAACAGGGGTCTGATTGGTAATAGATACTGGGTACAACATAACAGAGGTCTGATTGGTAATAGATACTGGGTACAACATAACAGGGGTCTGATTGGTAATAGATACTGGGTACAACATAACAGGGGTCTGATTGGTAATAGATACTGGGTACAACATAACAGGGGTCTGATTGGTAATAGATACTGGGTACAACATAACAGGGGTCTGATTGGTAATAGATACTGGGTACAACATAACAGGGGTCTGATTGGTAATAGATACTGGGTACAACATAACAGGGGTCTGATTGGTAATAGATACTGGGTACAACATAACAGGGGTCTGATTGGTAATAGATACTGGGTACAACATAACAGGGGTCTGATTGGTAATAGATACTGGGTACAACATAACAGGGGTCTGATTGGTAATAGATACTGGGTACAACATAACAGAGGTCTGATTGGTAATAGATACTGGGTACAACATAACAGGGGTCTGATTGGTAATAGATACTGGGTACAACATAACAGAGGTCTGATTGGTAATAGATACTGGGTACAACATAACAGGGGTCTGATTGGTAATAGATACTGGGTACAACATAACAGGGGTCTGATTGGTAATATATACTGGGTACAACATAACAGAGGTCTGATTGGTAATAGATACTGGGTACAACATAACAGAGGTCTGATTGGTAATAGATACTGGGTACAACATAACAGAGGTCTGATTGGTAATAGATACTGGGTACAACATAACAGAGGTCTGATTGGTAATAGATACTGGGTACAACATAACAGGGGTCTGATTGGTAATAGATACTGGGTACAACATAACAGGGGTCTGATTGGTAATAGATACTGGGTACAACATAACAGGGGTCTGATTGGTAATATATACTGGGTACAACATAACAGAGGTCTGATTGGTAATAGATACTGGGTACAACATAACAGAGGTCTGATTGGTAATATATACTGGGTACAACATAACAGAGGTCTGATTGGTAATAGATACTGGGTACAACATAACAGGGGTCTGATTGGTAATAGATACTGGGTACAACATAACAGAGGTCTGATTGGTAATAGATACTGGGTACAACATAACAGGGGTCTGATTGGTAATAGATACCGGGTACAACATAACAGAGGTCTGATTGGTAATAGATACTGGGTACAACATAACAGGGGTCTGATTGGTAATAGATACTGGGTACAACATAACAGGGGTCTGATTGGTAATAGATACTGGGTACAACATAACAGAGGTCTGATTGGTAATAGATACTGGGTACAACATAACAGAGGTCTGATTGGTAATAGATACTGGGTACAACATAACAGGGGTCTGATTGGTAATAGATACTGGGTACAACATAACAGGGGTCTGATTGGTAATAGATACTGGGTACAACATAACAGGGGTCTGATTGGTAATAGATACTGGGTACAACATAACAGGGGTCTGATTGGTAATAGATACTGGGTACAACATAACAGAGGTCTGATTGGTAATAGATACTGGGTACGACATAACAGGGGTCTGATTGGTAATAGATACTGGGTACAACATAACAGGGGTCTGATTGGTAATATATACTGGGTACAACATAACAGGGGTCTGATTGGTAATAGATACTGGGTACAACATAACAGGGGTCTGATTGGTAATAGATACTGGGTACAACATAACAGGGGTCTGATTGGTAATAGATACTGGGTACAACATAACAGGGGTCTGATTGGTAATAGATACTGGGTACAACATAACAGGGGTCTGATTGGTAATAGATACTGGGTACAACATAACAGAGGTCTGATTGGTAATAGATACTGGGTACAACATAACAGGGGTCTGATTGGTAATAGATACTGGGTACAACATAACAGGGGTCTGATTGGTAATATATACTGGGTACAACATAACAGGGGTCTGATTGGTAATAGATACTGGGTACAACATAACAGGGGTCTGATTGGTAATAGATACTGGGTACAACATAACAGGGGTCTGATTGGTAATAGATACTGGGTACAACATAACAGGGGTCTGATTGGTAATAGATACTGGGTACAACATAACAGGTGTCTGATTGGTAATAGATACTGGGTACAACATAACAGGGGTCTGATTGGTAATAGATACTGGGTACAACATAACAGGGGTCTGATTGGTAATAGATACTGGGTACAACATAACAGGGGTCTGATTGGTAATATATACTGGGTACAACATAACAGGGGTCTGATTGGTAATATATACTGGGTACAACATAACAGGGGTCTGATTCGTAATAGATATTGGGAGGTTTTGGAATATGAAACACCAGGGATGCCAGACACCCGAGAGGAGAGAGAATTCCTGTCTGAGGAATCATATAAAACTCTGACACCACCTGTTCCAATAAGGATGTATTTTTCATCTTCTAACTTCCACAGTCCACTTCACAGAGACACAAGGTTTCATTTCCTACCAGCTAGTGTCCAGAGAAGAGAAGTTCTGGCCTGAATCTGACTCTAAACTGCTGGGTGTCTGAAGGAGCAGTTGGTAGCACAGGAAAAAGTAGTTGTTTCACTGACGAATTTCACTGACGAATGAATGGAAAGTATTTCAGAGGGATACAATGGGATGTATGATATAGCAGGGATAATATTGAGTTAATGAAGCAGCTTGGTGGTAGGGTTGGGGGGTTTAAACACAGCTTTCTGATCTGGAAGGGAACCAGTTCATTATTATGGAACAGTCTCTAGTCTGGATGCCTTCCAGGATCATAGTGTTTATAAATCCAGGCAGGTTGGAGTCAGACATCAGATCACCCCTACCTCTATTTCTCCTCCTTTCCTCCTCCCTCTCCTCCTCCTCCTCCTCCTCATTCTCCTCCCTCTCCTCCTACTCCTCCTCCTCCCTCTACCTCCTCCTCCTCCTCCCTCTCCTTCTCCTCCCTCTCCTACTTCTCCTCCTCCTCCCTCTACCTCCTCCTCCTCCTCCTCCCTCTCCTACTTCTCCTTCTCCTCCCTCTCCTACTTCTCCTTCTCCTCCCTCTATCTATCTACCTCCTCCTTCTCCTCCCACTCCTACTCCTACTTCTCCTCCCTCCCTCCCTCTCTCTCTCTCTCTATCCCCCTCCTCCTCCTCCCTCTCCTACTCCTCCTTCTCCTCCCTCTCTCTACCTCCTTCTCCTACTCCTCCTCCCTCTCTCTCTCTCTCTACCTCCTCCTCCCTCTCCTACTCCTCCTTCTCCTTCTCCTTCCTCTACCTCTTCCTCCTCCTCCTCCCTCTACCTCCTCCTCCTTCTCCTCCCTCTCTCTCTACCTCCTTCTCCTACTCCTCCTTCTCCTCCCTCTCTCTCTCTCTCTACCTCCTCCTTCTCCTCCCTCTTCTCTCTCTCTCTCTCCCTCCTCCTCTCTCTCTACCTCCTTCTCCTCCTAGCCTTTCCTTCCTCCATCTGCTGTGATGGATCATGGTGGTGCAGAGAGACATACAACTTCAAACGCTCCTCTTTAGAGAGCAGAGTGGGCCACTGGACCACTGGTGTCATCGTGGTGCTGAGCCCTGGTTACCAGACTGCTGCAGCCTTTCATCTAGCGATCTGCTCCCAGAGGGGAATACAGCGTCTCTGGCTGCACTGGTTTATCCTAACAAATAACCTAATGGCTGTAGGTGAATGAAAGGGAGGGTTATAGTTAGATTTAGAGGATGTGATTAGGCAGGGGGTTATAGTTATATTTAGAGGATGGGATTAGGCAGGGGGTTATAGTTATATTTAGAGGATGTGATTAGGCAGGGGGTTATAGTTATATTTAGAGGATGGGATTAGGCAGGGGGTTATAGTTATATTTAGAGGATGGGATTAGGCAGGGGGTTATAGTTATATTTAGAGGATGGGATTAGGCAGGGGGTTATAGTTATATTTAGAGGATGGGATTAGGCAGGGGGTTATAGTTAGATTTAGAGGATGGGATTAGGCAGGGGGTTATAGTTATATTTAGAGGATGGGATTAGGCAGGGGGTTATAGTTAGATTTAGAGGATGGGATTAGGCAGGGGGTTATAGTTATATTTAGAGGATGGGATTAGGCAGGGGGTTATAGTTAGATTTAGAGGATGGGATTAGGCAGGGGGTTATAGTTATATTTAGAGGATGGGATTAGGCAGGGGGTTATAGTTAGATTTAGAGGATGGGATTAGGCAGGGGGTTATAGTTATATTTAGAGGATGGGATTAGGCAGGGGGTTATAGTTATATTTAGAGGATGGGATTAGGCAGGGGGTTATAGTTAGATTTAGAGGATGGGATTAGGCAGGGGGTTATAGTTAGATTTAGAGGATGGGATTAGGCAGGGGGTTATAGTTAGATTTAGAGGATGGGGTTATAGTTAGATTTAGAGGATGGGATTAGGCAGGGGGTTATAGTTAGATTTAGAGGTTGACTACTCCCTCCCTCCCTCTCTCTCTCTCTGGAAACAATATCTAGTTATTGATCATAGAATACATGGTGATATTGAGTGTGTGATCACAGCCTGAAAACACCTTAAATCCTCCAAGAGGCTGTGGCTCCCCCTCTGAACTAACCATCTACTGGAAACACACTATCCCACAGAAAATGGTGCGCACACACACACGCACGCACACACGCACACACACACACACGCACACACACGCACGCACACACACACACACAAAAAGCCTCCAGACTCTTTCTCAAACTCTCAAGCATAAAAGGTTGTCCAGAACTGTGATAAATGGCCCTAGCAGCAGTATGGCTGTGAGCTGTGATAAATGCCTCTGAGTGAGTAAGAGTGAGTGAGTGAGTGAGTGAGTGAGTGAGTGAGTGAGTGAGTGAGTGAGTGAGTGAGTGAGTGAGAGAGAGAGAGCAACGTTTAGGACAGCTGTTCAGCTCCTACACACATGGATGATGCAGAGAGAGATGGAGGAGCTGCTCATTCAGAGAGGGGGATAGGCTGGGATTGATGGTGGTTGGTGTGTGTGTGTGTGCGTACACGTGTGTGTGTTGTTGTTATATTTGTGGGGCAGGCTGGCAGGTGTGTGTTGTTGTTATATGTGTGGGACAGGCTGGCAGGTGTGTGTTGTTGTTATATGTGTGGGGCAGGCTGGTAGGTGTGTGTTGTTGTTATATGTGTGGGGCAGGCTGGCAGGTGTGTGTTGTTGTTATATGTGTGGGGCAGGCTGGCAGGTGTGTGTTGTTGTTATATGTGTGGGGCAGGCTGGCAGGTGTGTGTTGTTGTTATATGTGTGGGGCAGGCTGGCAGGTGTGTGTTGTTGTTATATGTGTGGGGCAGGCTGGCAGGTGTGTGTTGTTGTTATATGTGTGGGGCAGGCTGGCAGGTGTGTGTTGTTGTTATACAGTGAGGGAAAAAAGTATTTGATCCCCTGCTGATTTTGTACGTTTGCCCACTGACAAAAAAATTATCAGTCTATAGTTTTAATGGTAGGTTTATTTGAACAGTGAGAGACAGAATAACAACAAAAAAATTCAGAAAAACGCATGTCAAAAATGTTATAAATTGATTTGCATTTTAATGAGGGAAATAAGTATTTGACCCCCTCTCAATCAGAAAGATTTCTGGCTCCCATGTGTCTTTTATACAGGTAACGAGCTGAAAGGGAGTGCTCCTAATCTCAGTTTGCTACCTGTATAAAAGACACCTGTCCACAGAAGCAATCAATCAATCAGATTCCAAACTCTCCACCATGGCCAAGACCAAAGAGCTCTCCAAGGATGTCAGGGACAAGACTGTAGACCTACACAAGGCTGGAATGGGCTACAAGACCATCGCCAAGCAGCTTGGTGAGAAGGTGACAACAGTTGGTGCGATTATTCGCAAATGGAAGAAACACAAAAGAACTGTCAATCTCCCTCGGCCTGGGGCTCCATGCAAGATCTCACCTCGTGGAGTTGCAATGATCATGAGAACGGTGAGGAATCAGCCCAGAACTACACAGGAGGATCTTGTCAATGATCTCAAGGCAGCTGGGACCATTGTCACCAAGAAAACAATTGGTAACACACTACGCCGTGAAGGACTGAAATCCTGCAGCACCCGCAAGGTCCCCCTGCTCAAGAAAGCACATATATATGCCCGTCTGAAGTTTGCCAATGAACATCTGAATGATTTAGAGGAGAACTGGGTGAAAGTGTTGTGGTCAGATGAGACCAAAATTGAGCTCTTTGGCATCAACTCAACTCGCCGTGTTTAGAGGAGGAGGAATGCTGCCTATGACCCCAAGAACACCATCCCCACCGTCAAACATGGAGGTGGAAACATTATGCTTTGGGGGTGTTTTTCTGCTAAGGGGACAGGACAACTTTACCGCATCAAAGGGACGATGGACGGGGCCATGTACCGTCAAATCTTGGGTGAGAACCTCCTTCCCTCAGCCAGGGCATTGAAAATGGGTCGTGGAAGGATTTCCAGCATGACAATGACCCAAAACACACGGCCAAGGCAACAAAGGAGTTGCTCAAGAAGAAGCACATTAAGGTCCTGGAGTGGCCTAGCCAGTTTCCAGACCTTAATCCCATAGTAAATTTGTGGAGGGAGCTGAAGGTTCGAGTTGCCAAACGTCAGCCTCGAAACCTTAATGACTTGGAGAAGATCTGCAAAGAGGTGTGGGACAAAATCCCTCCTGAGATGTGAGCAAACCTGGTGGCCAACTACAAGAAACGTCTGACCTCTGTGATTGCCAACAAGGGTTTGCCACCAAGTACTAAGTCATGTTTTGCAGAGGGTCAAATACTTATTTCCCTCATTAAAATGCAATCAATTTTATAACATTTTTGACATGCGTTTTTCACAATTTTTTTGTTGTTATTCTGTCTCTCACTGTTCAAATAAACTACCATTAAAATTATAGACGGATAATTTCTTTGTCAGTGGGCAACGTACAAAAAATCATTATAATCAGCAGGGGATCAAATACTTTTTCCCTCACTGTATGTGTGGCAGGCTGGCAGGTGTGTGTTGTTGTTATATGTGTGGGGAAGGCTGGCAGGTGTGTGTTGTTGTTATATGTGTGGGGCAGGCTGGCAGGTGTGTGTGGTGCATAAACACACAGCTGGAGACCAGAGGGTACGGCACTTCATCAAATCCTCCCTGGTAGAGCAGCACCCTGGGTAGTACCCTTCCCCTCTTTCCATCCCAGAGAGAGAGAGAGAGAGAACAGAGAAGAGAGAGAGAGAGAGAGAGAGAGAGAGAGAGAGAGAGAGAGAGAGAGAGAGAGAGAGAGAGAGAGAGAGAGAGAGAGAGAGAGAGAGACAGAGAGAGAGACAGAGAGAAGACAGGAGAGAACAGAAAGAGATGTAACATCACACTGATGAGGCAGTACGAGATGTGGAAGCAAACCCTTCTGCACCACGCTTTCTGCATACCTCCGCACTTGGGTCATTTGTGTGTGCACGTGTGTGTGTGTGTGTTTTTACAGAACATCTGCGTACTTGAAAGCCATGTTTTGCACATTCCAGCATGCACCGCTCTGCTCTGCTCTGCTCTGCTCTGCTCTGCCGCGCCGGCAGAGGAATGGTATGGCTCTCTGGGAAAATAGGACACGATTTATCTACGACAAGCTACATCTAAAAATGAGGAACTCAATGTTTGCATTCAAGTACTTTTCATTAACACCCTGTGATGATACCTCTAGGACAATAAACATCATCACCCCATTAGCTCTGAGAGAGAGAGAGAGAGAGAGAGAGAGAGAGAGAGAGAGAGAGAGAGAGACAGAGAGAGAGAGAGAGAGAGAACGAGGAAGAGAGAGAGAGAGAGACAGAGAGAGAGAGAGAGAGAGAGAGAGAGAGAGAGAGAGAGAGAGAGAGAGAGAGAGAGAGAGAGACACAGAGAGAGAGAGAGAGAGAGAGAGAGAGAGAGAGAGACAGAGAGAGAGGAGAGAGAGAGAGACGAGGGGAGAGAGAGAGAGAGAGACGAGAGAGAGAGAGAGAGAGAGAGAGAGAGAGTGTGTGCCCCTATAGGAGCAGACCTGGGGAAACACACAGACTGACTGACTGACAGACAGAGGATTGGGGTATAGGGCTGAGGATTGGGGCTGAGGTTTGGGTATAGGGCTGAGGATTGGGGCTGAGGTTTGGGTATAGGGCTGAGGATTGGGGCTGAGGTTTGGGTATAGGGCTGAGGATTGGGGCTGAGGTTAGGGTATAGGGCTGAGGATTGGGGCTGAGGTTTGGGTATAGGGCTGAGGATTGGGGCTGAGGTTTGGGTATAGGGCTGAGGGTTGGGGCTGAGGTTTGGGTATAGGGCTGAGGATTGGGGCTGAGGTTTGGGTATAGGGCTGAGGACTGGGGCTGAGGTTTGGGTATAGGGCTGAGGGTTGAGGATTGGGGTTAGCCACACAAACAGCAGGGAGCCAGATCAGTAGGATAGCTGATAAACACAAACACATTCCTGTTTCTTGATTCATTACAGTGGTTAATATGGGCCTCTGTGGCTTTGTCTGAAAGGGCACCATGTTCCCTACTGGATATAGTGCACTACTACCCTGTTCCCTACTGGATATAGTGCACTACTTTTGACAAGAGCCCTGTTAGCCCTATTCCCTATGGGCCCAGATCAAACGTAGTGCACTATACAGGGAATAGGGTGCCATTTCAGATGCAGCCTCTGTGTGTGTGTGTGTGTGTGTGTGTGTGTGTGTGTGTACAGCCTGTTACTGTATATCACAGTATCTATTAATGTCAGGTTTAATGCTCTACTGAGCTCTTCTCCTGTTCCTCTGTTGTCTGTCTGGTGGCTTCATGTCCAACTAATCATTGTTCTCCTTCGTTCACGCTGTCATTTACACATTCTCTCCTGGTACAAAGTAGTGCAGTGCTCGTAATTTAATTCAGAGAGGGAGAAAAACAACTTAATTTCTGTAAAATAGCTGGCTACAGCTCTACTGTACATGTCTGTCTGTCCTCTGGTCTTCCTACTGTCTGTCTGTCTGTCTGTCTGTCCTCTGGTCTTCCTACTGTCTGTCTGTCTGTCTTTCTGTCCTCTGGTCTTCCTTCTGTCTGTATGTCTGTCTGTCCTCTGGTCTTCCTACTGTCTGTCTGTCAGTCTGTCCTCTGGTCTTCCTTCTGTCTGTATGTCTGTCTGTCTGTCTGTCCGTCCGTCCTCTGGTCTTCCTACTGTCTGTCTGTCCTCTGGTCTTCTGTCTGTCTGTCTGTCTGTCTGTCTGTCTGTCTGTCTGTCTGTCCTCTAGTCTTCCTTCCTTCTGTCTGTCTGTCTGTCTGTCTGTATGTCTGTCTGTCCGTCCTCTGGTCTTCCTACTGTTTGTCTGTCCGTCCTCTAGTTTTCCTTCTGTAGTCTGTCTGTCTGTCTGTCTGTCTGTCTGTCTATCTATCCATCCATCCTCTGGTCTTCCTACTGTCTGTCTGTCTGTCTATCCTCTGGTCTTCCTACTGTCTGTCTGTCCGTCCGTCCGTCCGTCCGTCCGTCCGTCCGTCCGTCCGTCCGTCCGTCCGTCCGTCCGTCCGCCCGCCCGCCCGTCCGTCCGTCCTCTGGTCTTCCTACTGTCTGTCTGCTTTCATTATGCAGGGCTTTAAGTGTATGAGGGTACAGATAAAAGGTCTGGTTAGCTATCCTCCCCTCCCTCCCTCCCTCCCTCCCTCCAACCTCCAAGCTTAGTTACAATCACATCTTATTTCCCGGGACGGAAATGAGCGAAGGCTCCCCTCAAAGACACACGGAGAATTCTCCTGTACTGACGTTTCCTGATTTCTTTTAAATAGCGTCTTTCAGCTCGGCATGAGGAAACGATGGATGATGGATGGAGAGAGACGGTGATAAACGACAGGTCTGATCCACCCTGATGAGAGGAGAGACGTCAGGCTCCGCTAGGGGCCCGAGGGGGCGTAGTGGTGGGAGTAAGCACCGCAGGGCTGTGGGAGTGGCTGAGCTTATAGGCCTGCTGGAGTGGAGTGAAGGTTGTAGGGTGGGGCCGTGGGGGTAGAGGAGAGTAGCCAGCAGAGAGTTCTGTCAAGTCCACCGCATCGCCTTAAACATGTAACTAATCAAATGTAAGACAGCAACAACAACAAACTTCTGTTCTTCTGTTTTCCATTGGCCCCCAAGTCCCTGCTTCTCTTATTAGCTGATTTCCATTGGCCCCCAAGTCCCTGCTTCTCTTATTAGCTGATTTCCATTGGCCCCCAAGTCCCTGCTTCTCTTACTAGCTGATTTCCATTGGCCCCCAAGTCCCTGCTTCTCTTATTAGCTGATTTCCATTGGCCCCCAAGTCCCTGCTTCTCTTATTAGCTGATTTCCATTGGCCCCCAAGTCCCTGCTTCTCTTATTAGCTGATTTCCATTGGCCCCCAAGTCCCTGCTTCTCTTATTAGCTGATTTCCATTGGCCCCCAAGTCCCTGCTTCTCGTATTAGCTGCATAGAAAGAAACCCAGACCATCAGAACAGTCTTCAGAGCACTGAGGGGGATAGAGAGGAGGAACAAAGGGTTCTGTCTGGATCAACTTAAAACATCATCACACTCCTCTAAGAGCAGAGAGTGGACCAGTCTGTGGCTCATTTAAGTTTTCATTGACAAGACCCGTCTCAAGTTGCTCTAAGATTTATTTATCAGTTCTATGATGTTGACACAACTTGCTCATAACGTCAGAAATAAGGTTGAAATAACGTTGCCAACAAATTAAAAGTTCTCTCTTTCGTCTTTCCCCGGCCGGACCTGATGTCAATCCGTGCAGCAGACAAGCAGACAGACAGGCATGAATTCAGGAGAAACCAATAAGACAGCTCTTCAAAGCGTGATGGAGTCTTGAGTGAGAGGCCAGCCCAGCAAGCCTGCGCTGAAACAGACATGTAGAGGGTTTCCATTAAGCTCCTCATCTCTTTACTGACAATTGTGACAACCACAGACCGCCAAAATACTTTCTTCAACTTTTCTTTGTAGAACAATGAATAAGGATGGACGGACAGAGTACCCCGTCCATGAGCTAACAGGCTGGGCCAACAGTTAATAGACGGACAGAGTATCCCATCCATGAGCTAACAGGCTGGGCCAACATGGTGTTAGACTAGAGGATTGTAGTGAAAGAGTCCTCCTGTATCTACACATTCCTTAAATGGGATCTTATGGGAACGATGTTAGATCAGGGATCTGCTGCTCTCTAGACACCTTAGGAGAACATGTGGGCCTTTGTGAGGAAACTGACTGAAATCACATTAGGTGCCAAAGGTGGGTTTAATAGAAGTAAAGCTGGATGGCTGCTGGGTTGTCTGAAGTAAAGCTGGAGGGGTGCTGGGTTCTCCCCCTGGTTCCTGGTCTCTCCCCCTGGTTCCTGGTCTCTCTCCAGGGCTCTCCCCCTGGTTTCTGCTCTCTCCCCAGGGCTCTCCCCCTGGTTTCTGCTCTCTCCCTAGGCCTCTCCCCCTGGTTTCTGCTCTCTCCCTAGGCCTCTCCCCCTGGTTTCTGCTCTCTCCCTAGGCCTCTCCCCCTGGTTTCTGGTCTCTCCCCAGGGCTCTCCCCCCCTGGTCTTGCCAGTGTTCATTCCTCCATCTGGCCAGCCCGCTGCTGCCTCTCCTTCTCCAGGTCTCCGTCATGCTAAAGATATGTCACAGCTCGTATATCACCCAGAAACCCAGGCCTGGCCACCTCCCCCCTGCAGCAGTGTCTTCTGTAGCCAGACTCCATCTGCACCATCTGTAGGTTTCAGCGAGCTCCATGGAACATCACTTTAAACTCCAGTTATAAATACACATTTTACAGTTAAAAGACTGGCAATACTTTCAGGGCCTAAGGGGACTTGAGTGAATGAATCGAAAACCAACCAAGCTTTCATGAAAGTACAACCAGTGCAAATAGGGTAGTGTAGTGTAGTGTAGTGTAGGGTAGTGTAGTGTAGGGTAGTGTAGTGTAGTGTAGGGTAGTGTAGTGTAGTGTAGGGTAGTGTAGTGTAGTGTAGGGTAGGGTAGTGTAGTGTAGTGTAGGGTAGTGTAGTGTAGTGTAGTGTAGTGTAGGGTAGTGTAGTGTAGGGTAGGGTAGTGTAGGGTAGTGTAGTGTAGTGTAGGGTAGTGTAGTGTAGTGTAGGGTAGTGTAGTGTAGTGTAGTGTAGTGTAATGTAGGGTAGGGTAGGGTAGTGTAGTGTAGTGTAGGGTAGTGTAGTGTAGTGTAGTGTAGGGTAGTGTAGTGTAGTGTAGGGTAGTGTAGTGTAGTGTAGTGTAGTGTAGGGTAGGGTAGTGTAGTATAGTGTAGGGTAGTGTAGTGTAGTGTAGTGTAGTGTAGGGTAGGGTAGTGTAGTATAGTATACTATAGTTTAGTGTAGTGTAGGGTAGGGTAGTGTAGGGTAGTGTAGTGTAGTGTAGTGTAGGGTAGGGTAGTGTAGTATAGTGTAGGGTAGGGTAGTGTAGTGTAGTGTAGTGTAGGGTAGGGTAGTGTAGTATAGTATAGTATACTATAGTTTAGTGTAGTGTAGGTTAGGGTAGGGTAGGGTAGGGTAGGGTAGGGTAGGGTAGTGTAGTGTAGTGTAGTGTAGTGTAGTGTATTTTACGGTATGGAAGGGTAGGGTAGGGTAAGGTAGGGTAGGGTAGGGTAGGGTAGGGTAGTGTAGTGTAGGGTAGGGTAGTGTAGTGTAGGGTATGTTAGGGTAGGGTAGGGTAGGGTAGTGTAGGGTAGTGTAGTGTAGTGTAGTGTAGGGTATGGTAGGGTAGGGTATGGTAGGGTAGGGTAGGGTAGTGTAGTGTAGGGTAGGGTAGGGTAGTGTAGGGTAGGGTAGGGTATGGTAGGGTAGGGTATGGTAGGGTAGGGTAGGGTAGTGTAGTGTAGGGTAGGGTAGTGTAGTGTAGGGTAGGGTAGGGTAGGGTAGGGTAGTGTAGGGTAGGGTAGTGTAGTATAGTGGTAACCCTGTGTTTCCCCTAACCTCCCCGCTGGGCAGTTGACAGAGCTGAGGGGCAGAGGGCCTGAAACTGGAGGCTGTCCACACACACACGCGCAGAGTCATCTACTCAGATATGTCCCCACAGACCACCTCTCTATTTTCATTAGACAACCAGACCCATAAAGCATGACACTGTTTTCTACAGAACCCTCCCATAAAATATACCTCTGGTCTCTGAGGGGAGAAGAGACCCTAACTGTAATCTGTTCCCACAAACCACAGTCATAGAAGTTTGGAAAGTGAGCAGCATTCAAAGTGCCACTGTAAAGTCATCAGTCTTCACACTAGGAGTTCTGGTTTAGCCTTAGTTTCAACAACCAAAGGGAAGGAGCGGTGCTCAACAACAATGACTAAAACCATGAGAAGGGCTGACCAAGAAAAACTTCCAAAAAGGATTCATTTGAGGCAGAAAGGAATTGGAGCACTCAACAACAGAGGCAGAGATTCATTACTTTTAGCTCCCTTTAATCCTGTTCAGGATGAGTACAGGTGACTGACGTTTGGACGCGACCTGACCACTTAGCCCCTCCTTATGCCTAGTGGCCTATTGAGACACAACAACAGATGAAAATGATACTAATCAGAATAATAACATGATTCAAGGTCAATTATAACAAAGAAGAAGTCATGTGTCTCGTTGATCAATAGGCCATGTCAAAATAAAGTACAGTGCCTTCAGAAAGTATTCACACCTCTTGACTTTTTCACATTTTGTTGTGTTACAAAGTGGGATTAAAATGTATTTTATTTTTATTTTTCTGTCAACGATCTACAGAACATACTCTAACAAAGTGAGAAAAAAATTCTAACATTTGTATAAAATGTATTAAAAATAAAACACCAATATTCAACACCCCAAACAAATAAAATATAATTATTGTTAAATTGACTGTGTCCATAAAATGTATATAGTATGTATAAACTGGAAGTAGAGGCCGAAGCATTGTTGTTCACTTGTTTATTCCAATTAGGGAAGGGGTGGTGGGGTTGAAAAGTGATAAAGGGAAATATATATATTTTTAAAAGGATATGTATATATATGTATGTATATGTATGTATATATATATATTTGCGAGAAAAAAAACATATGGGGGATTTGAAGTGATGCAGACAATTACATTGATGGAAGTTACAATCTATCTGCAATATTAAAGCTGATCTACCCCCTGAAAAATATATAATAATAATAATAATTATAATAAAAAAAAGAAATATTCAACACCCCAAGTCAATACTTGGTAGAATCACCTTTGGCAGTGATTACAGCGGTGAGTCTTTCTGGGTAAGTCTCCAAGAGCTTTGCACACCTGGATTATACAATATTTGCACATTATTCTTTAAAAAATTATTCAAGCTCAATCAAATTGGTTGTTGATCATTGCTAGACAGCCATTTTCAAGTCTTGCCATAGATTTACAAGCCGACTTAAGTCAACTGTAATTGAGCAAGTCAGGAACATTCACTGTCGTCTTGGTAAGCAACTCCAGCGGATGTTTGGCCTAGTGTTTAAGGTTATTGTCCTGCTGAAAAGGTTAATTTGTCTCCCAGTGTCTGTTGGAAAGCAGACTGAACCAGGTTTTCCTCAAGGATTTTGCTTGTGCTTAGCGCCTTGCCGATGACAAGCATACCCATAACATGATACAGCCACAACCATTCTTGAAAATATGAAGAGTGGTATTCAGTGATGTGTTGTGTTGGCCCCAAAAATAACACTTTGTATTCAGGACAAAGTAAATTTCTTTGCCAATCTTTTGCAGTTTTACTTTTGTGCCTTGTTGCAAACAGGATGCATATTTTGGAATATGTTTTATTCTGTACAGGCCTCCTTCCTTTCACTCTGTCAATTAGGTTAGTATTGTGGAGTAACTACAATTTTGTTGATCCATCTGCAGTTTTCTCCTATCACAGCCATTAAACTCTGTAACGGTTTTACCATTCACCATTGGCCTCGTGGTAAAATCCCTCAGCGGTTTCCTTCCTCTCCGGCAACTGAGTTAGGAAGGACGCCTGTATATTTGTAGTGACTGGGTGTATTGATACACCATCCAAAGTGTAATTAATAACTTCACCATGCTGAAAGGGATATTCAATGTCTGCTTTTTTTTTTTAGCATCTACCAATAGGTGCTCTCCTTTGTGAGGCATTGGGAAACCTCTCTGGACTTTGTGGTTGAATATGTGTTTGAAATTCACTGCTCGACTGATGGACCTAACAGATAATTATATGTGGGGGGTACAGAAATGAAGTAGTCATTCAAAAATCATGTTAAACACTATTACTGCACACAGAGTGAGTCCATGCAACGTATTATGTGACTTGTTAAGCACATTTTTACTCCTGAACTTATTTATGCTAGCCATAGCAAAGGGATTGAATACTTATTGACTCAATACATTTCAGCTTTCCATTTTTAATTAATTTGTAAAGAATCTTGAAAAAACATAATTCCACTGACATTATGGGGTATTGTGTGTAGGCCAGTGACAAACAAACTCAATGTAATCAATTTTAAATTCAGGCTGTAAAAACAAAATGTGGAAAAAGTCAAGGTGTGGGAATACTTTCTGAAGGAACTGTATATGCTAGTCAGGACCGAGGCAAAGATGAACGGAGCAAAGTACAGCGAGATCCTTGATGAAAACCTACTCCAGAGCGTTAAGGACCACAGACTGGGGCGAAGGTTCACCTTCCAACAGGACAACAACCCTAAGCACACAGCCAAGACAACGCAGGAGTGGCTTCGGGAAAAGTCTCTGAATGTCCTTGAGTGGCCCAGCTAGAGCCCGGACATGAACCCGATCGAACATCTCTGGAGAGATCTGAAAATAGCTGTGCAGCAATGCTCCCCATCCAACCAGACAGAGCTTGAGAGGATCTGCAGAGAAGAATGGGAGAAACTCCTCAAATACAGGTGTGCCAAGCTTGTAGCGTCATACCTAAGAAGACTCGAGGCTGTAATCGCTGCCAAAGGTGCTTCAACAAAGTACTGAGTTAAGGGTCTGAATACTTATGTATATGTGATATTTTTCAATTTGATACATTTGCTAGAATTAGCTAAAACCTGTTTTTGCTTTGTCATTATGGGGTATTGTGTGTAGATTGATGAGGGGAAAAAACGATTTAATCCATTTTAGAATAAGGCTGTAACCTAACAAAGTGTGAAAAAAGTCAAGAGGACTGAATACTTTCTGAAGGCACTGTACATGGTTGATATTTGGGTGACTGTGAAAACAGCGACAGAGACAGAAACAAATCAAGGCAACACTATAGAAACGAGGAGTACTGCCAAGACGCCTCGCTTTGTTTTACTTTACATACCATGTCACCTCCTCTTGGTGAAATATGTGAAATATGTGTTCTATGGCTACAAAGCGCAGGGAGGAAGGTGTACCATGGTCGGCAATAGTATTGTAGTATTCAAACTTCCACTGTAAGGTAAGCAGCATTCAAACTACCACTGTAAAGAAAGCGGCATTCAAACTGCCACTGTAAAGTAAGCAGCATTCAAACCGCCACTGTAAAGTAAGCAGCATTCAAACTGCCACTGTAAAGTAAGCAGCATTCAAACCGCCACTGTAAAGTAAGCAGAATTCAAACTCCCAGTGTAAAGTAAGATGTATTCAAACTGCAGCAAGTTAGCAGTATTCAAACTAGCATTGTAAAGTAAGCAGTATTCAAACTGCCAGCGTAAAGTAAGACGTATTCAAACTACAGTAAGTTAGCAGTATTCAAACTGCAGTAAGTTAGCGGCATTCAAACTGCCAGTGTAAAGTTAGCTGCAGTATTCAAACTGCAGTGTAAAGTTATCTGCAGTATCCAAACTGCAGTGTAAAGTTAGCTGCAGTATTCAAACTGCAGTGTAAAGTTATCTGCAGTATTAGTCCTAACGGTGGTGTTCCAGCTATCTACCATGACTCCACCAGTCTTTTACTCTCCTTTTATCTCGCTCCACAAATTAAAGCATCTGGGGAGATAGCATCTGGGGAGATTTTACAGCTTCTCTGAGCTCCTTTTATTTTGAGAAACACTTAGCAGTCTGTCAGTACCTCCAGATTAAAACTGGGAACCTTTTCCCCCCCCCTGGATAGGAAGACAGAGAATGAAAGGATCTGCCCACGTGCCTCTGGTGAAGGACACTGACTGAGTAGTCTGTGGTGTGTTATCAGCTAGGGCCCGATATGAAACACCTTCCTCTATTGACACAGCCCACTTCAAAAGGAGACGGAGGGAGGGACCATGGAGGGCTGCATCCCAAATGGCACCATATTCCCCATAGGGCTCTGGTCAAAGGTAGTGCACTGTATAGGGAATAGAGTGGCATTTGAGACGCAGCCAGGGCCTGCTAGGAGCTGGTGACAGTCAGGAACCAGCAGGACACTGCGCTGTGAGGCTTCATGTTCTTCCAAGGAGCCACAACAGAGCCTGCGTCCCAAATGACACCCTATTCCCTATTCTCATAGGGCTCTGGTCAACAGCAGAACACTATGTAGTGAATAGGGTGCCATTTGGGACGCAAGCCCAGTCCCAGGAACAGAACGGTGGCAGTCGTACAGAGAAACAACACAGTTACTCTTACATGGCACTTTCACAACCCAGGGGCCGAAGCAGTGGCTCTATGTAACAGTTATGTACTCAATATAGTCCCCACATTTAACATTCGATGGCTTTAAAGACTGTAAAATAAAGAGCAATGACTTTAGTTGGCTTTTCATCAGGCTGTACTGCTGTAAGAAAGGCTGTTGGCTGGCTTCCCTCTCCACTCTGTTACAGGGAGAGGAGAGGGGAGGAGAGGAGAGGAGAGGTGAGGAGAGGAGAGGAGAGGAGAGGAGAGGAGAGGAGAGGAGAGGAGAGGAGAGGAGAGGAGAGGAGAGGAGAGGAGAGGAGAGGAGAGGAGAGGAGAGGAGAGGAGAGGAGAGGAGAGGAGAGGAGAGGAGAGGGGACGGTGACCAGGAGCAGCCCAGTGAGGGCCACGTTCCATCATAATGTTACAGTGTGGACAAGACCACAGTGGCCACAGGAAACCAAAACTATTCAGCAAGGTTAACTGTGGTGTGGACCGAAACCTCATCTCTCCTGCTCTCCTCTTCTCTGCTCTCCTCTGCTCTCCTGCTCTCTCCTCTCCTCTTCTCTTCTCTCCTATTCTTTCCTCTGCTCTGCTCTGCTCTCCTCTCCTCTCCTCTCCTCTCCTCTCCTCTCCTCTCCTCTCCTCTCCTCTCCTCTCCCCTCCCCTCCTGACCTCTCCCCTCCTGTCCTCTCCCCTCCCCTCCCGTCTCCTCAGTCTCAGTCGAGTACAACAGGCCTCACAGGACAGCTCTATGTAGTGGAACAGATTGGTATAAGTGTTACCTCATCTGGGTTGCATGGTAACATAAGGTAATGGTGGTTATGGTAACATAATGTATTGGTGGTTATGGTAACATAATGTATTGGTGGTTATGGTAACATAAGGTATTGGTGGTTATGGTAACACAAGGTATTGGTGGTTATGGTAACATAAGGTATTGGTGGTTATGGTAACATAAGGTATTGGTGGTTATGGTAACATATAGGTGGGGTTAAGTTAACAGAACATTTTGGTGGGTTAAGTCAACAGAGCATATCGGTGGGTTAATTCAACAGAACATATCGGTGGGTTAAGTCAACAGAACATATCGGTGGGTTAAGTCAACAGAACATATCGGTGGGTTAAGTCAATAGAACATATCGGTGGGTTAAATCAACAGAACATATCGGTGGGTTAAATCAACAGAACATATTGGTGGGTTAAGTCAATAGAACATATTGGTGGATTAAGTCAACAGAACATATTGGTGGGTTAAGTCAATAGAACATATTGGTGGGTTAAGTCAATAGAACATATTGGTGGGTTAAGTCAACAGAACATATTGGTGGGTTAAGTCAACAGAACATATTGGTGGGTTAAGTCAACAGAACATATTGGTGGATTAAGTCAACAGAACATATCGGTGGGTTAAGTCAACAGAACATATTGGTGGGTTAAGTCAATAGAACATATTGGTGGATTAAGTCAACAGAATATATCGGTGGGTTAAGTCAATAGAACATATTGGTGGATTAAGTCAACAGAATATATTGGTGGGTTAAGTCAACAGAACATATTGGTGGGTGAAGTCAGAAGTATTAGTAGGTTTTTCCTCACTATTCAACCAACACATACATACATTAGAGGAGAGAGCCAGGTAGAGAGACAGACAGGCAGAGCGAGAGGAGAGAGCCAGGTAGAGAGACAGACAGGCAGAGCTAGAGGAGAGAGCCAGGTAGAGAGACAGACAGGCAGAGCTAGAGGAGAGAGCCAGGTAGAGAGACAGACAGGCAGAGCTAGAGGAGAGAGCCAGGTAGAGAGAGAGACAGGCAGAGCGAGAGGAGAGAGCCAGGTAGAGAGACAGACAGGCAGAGCTAGAGGAGAGAGCCAGGTAGAGAGACAGACAGGCAGAGCTAGAGGAGAGAGCCAGGTAGAGAGACAGACAGGCAGAGCTAGAGGAGAGAGCCAGGTAGAGACAGACAGGCAGAGCGAGAGGAGAGAGCCAGGTAGAGAGACAGACAGGCAGAGCGAGAGGAATATTTGACTTCACTCCACAGGAGAGCAGTTTAATAATTTGGCGGGCGCTCCGCTGCTCTGCGCTGGGCTGGTCTCAGGGTAAAGGTAGCTTGGCGGAGGCCATGCTGACGGTATACTCAACAACATGATCCTAATGGCTTGGAAAATCCCCGGGCCTCCAGAGAACAGGCCAGATGCTACCGGCTGCATGACAAAAGCTACTGTTTTATTGAATTCAGCCCCTTTTTACAGCCTCCCATTTATTATGAGACCATTAAGGCATGCTGGAAGACATGGAGCGTAAAATAGTTGGAGAGTTAATTTACCCACGGCTGCAGGTCCTCTACCTCACACTGGGCAAGGTGGGGGGGGGGGGTCAACAACAGAAGTAGCAATGTCTTATTTTATAAAAGTGTGTTGTCTCTTTAAGACCCAGTAATGAGGTCATTTACAAAGGCACATGAACACTAGTGGAAAATCTGTCGATGTGCCCTTGAGCAAGGCACTTAACCCTAATTGCTCCTGTATGTGGCTCTGAATAAGAGTGTCTGCTAAATGACTCAAATATAATATAATGTATAGTGTACTACCCAGTACCAGCAGGTTGCCTCCCTTTAATGGACTACTAGACACACACAGAGAGGTGCTGCGCCAACAAACAACTGTTGAACTTTATAGAACACTACAAGATGTTGCCAAGTCCATATCTGGTTGCTGTGTTACAGTTACAACGGAACAAGCTGACCTAGGAGCAACACATCATGTATATTTGTAAGTGTCAGGTTTTACTTGATAGTGTTTTCATGAATAACGTCACATTAAAAAACCTTGAACACTGTAATGGGATATTAAAGACGTGATGAGTAATGATCTTTACACTGCAACTAGAAACACTGCAGTAATGACTAACTGTAATTCAGTGTTTAGTTAGCTGGTGCTGAGCAGGTGAGTGTGTGTGTGTACCTGGTTCTGTGTAGACATGGCTGAGCAGGGCATCGTTGACCCCAGGGTAGGAACCGTCTCCCAGGCTGTGTGTCCAGCTCTGGAGCATGGTCTGGAGGAGAAGGATCTGGGGCCGCGTGGCCTGCACCGTGAAGTGGGGCAGCTCAAGGATACACTCTGTGATCAGGACTGATGAACGCTTTGTCCTGGGGAGAGGAGAGGATAGAGAGTGATGGGTTAGAAGACTGCTTGGGACTGGGAAGGGAGAGGAGAGGAGAGGAGAGGAGAGGAGAGGAGAGGAGAGGAGAGGAGAGGAGAGGAGAGGAGAGGAGAGGAGAGAGAGGAGAGAGAGGAGAGGAGAGGAGAGGAGAGGAGAGGAGAGGAGAGGAGAGGAGAGGAGAGGAGAGTGATGGGTTAGAAGACTGCTTGGGACTGGGAAGGGAGAGGAGAGGAGAGGAGAGGAGAGGAGAGGAGAGGAGAGGAGAGGAGAGGAGAGGAGAGGAGAGGAGAGGAGAGGAGAGGAGAGGAGAGGAGAGGAGAGGAGAGGAGAGGAGAGGAGAGTGATGGGTTAGAAGACTGCTTGGGACTGGGAAGGGAGAGGAGAGGAGAGGAGAGGAGAGGAGAGGAGAGGAGAGGAGAGGAGAGGAGAGGAGAGGAGAGGAGAGGAGAGATAAAAGGAGGCGGGCCCTCGTCAACAAAACAGCAGCATACAGTAGAGAACACTGAGTAGTGGAAAGAACCGTTCTAAGAACTTCCATGGATCCAACATGGTAACAGAACACTGAGTAGTGGAAAGAACCGTTTTAAGAACTTCCATGGATCCAACATGGTAACAGAACACTGAGTAGTGGAAAGAACCGTTCTAAGAACTTCCATGGATCCAACATGGTAACAGAACACTGAGTAGTGGAAAGAACCGTTCTAAGAACTTCCATGGATCCAACATGGTAACAGAACATTGACACAGGTGGATCCAACATGGTAACAGAACATTGACAGAGGTGGATCCAACATGGTAACAGAACATTGACAGAGGTGGATCCAACATGGTAACAGAACATTGACAGAGGTGAAAAGGACAAAAAAACCTGAGTTCAAATCAAAGTCTCCTTTTTCCTTTAGTTTCTTGGCAGGTTCTTAGCTTTGTGTATTACTAAAGACCCTCTACTCTCCCCATCACATCAATGCTGCCATCATGATTAATGTGAGGAGATGTACATCAGAGATACCTCACCCTGAAAATAATATCCACACATTTAACATCTAATCTGTTACAGCCAGCCAGGCAGGCAGCCAGGGAAGGAGGAGGAGGAGGAACAGAGAGCACCAGGCAGGGAGGAGGAGGAACAGAGAGCACCAGGCAGGGAGGAGGAGGAGGAGGAACAGAGAGCACCAGGCAGGGGGGAGGAGGAACAGAGAGCACCAGGCAGGGAGGAGGAGGAGGAGGAACAGAGAGCACCAGGCAGGGAGGAGGAGGAGGAACAGAGAGCACAAGGCAGGGAGGAGGAGGAACAGAGAGCACCAGGCAGGGAGGAGGAGGAGGAGGAACAGAGAGCACCAGGCAGGGAGGAGGAGGAGGAGGAGGAACAGAGAGCACCAGGCAGGGAGGAGGAGGAGGAACAGAGAGCACCAGGCAGGGAGGAGGAGGAGGAACCGAGAGCACCAGGCAGGGAGGAGGAGGAACAGAGAGCACCAGGCAGGGAGGAGGAGGAACAGAGAGCACCAGGCAGGGAGGAGGAGGAGGAGGAACAGAGAGCACCAGGCAGGGAGGAGGAGGAGGAACAGAGAGCACCAGGCAGGGAGGAGGAGGAGAAGGGAGCACCAGGCAGCAGCTCCGCTCCACCGTGTGATGGACTGACTAGAGCAGTGGTTCTCAACCAGGGGTTCTACTACCCTTGGGGGTACTTGGCCTATCCACAGGGGGTACTTGGCCTATCCACAGGGGGTACTTGAGAAGACTTATGAGACCATAGGCTTACTGGTCAAATGCACATGAGGGGGCACAGTAACGTGTGTTCGAGAGAGAGAGAGAGAGAGAGAGAGAGAGAGAGAGAGAGACAGAGAGACAGAGAGACAGAGAGACAGAGAGAGACAGAGAGAGAGACATAGAGAGAGACAGAGAGAGAGACAGAGAGAGAGACAGAGAGAGAGACAGAGAGACAGACAGAGAGACAGAGAGACAGACAGAGAGACAGAGAGACAGAGACAGAGACAGAGACAGAGAGAGAGAGAGAGAGAGAGAGAGAGAGAGAGAGAGAGGAGAGAGAGAGGAGAGAGAGAGAGAGAGAGGAGAGAGAGAGAGATGAGGTAACAGCCCCGTCAGACAGAGAGACAGACTCCTCCAGGTCCTGTCTATCACAGCACCAACCAACCATACCTCTCATTTATCTTCTGACTGTCTCTGTCTCAAGACGCCCCCCATCCCGGGACGCACCGCAACTCTCCATTTAACAGTTAGAGAACTACTGACACCATTTAACTGTTAGAAACCTACAGACACCATTTAACTGTTAGAAACCTACAGACACCATTTAACTGTTAGAAACCTACAGACACCATTTAACAGTTAGAAACCTACTGACACCATTTAACTGTTAGAAACCTACAGACACCATTTAACTGTTAGAAACCTACAGACACCATTTAACTGTTAGAAACCTACAGACACCATTTAACAGTTAGAAACCTACTGACACCATTTAACTGTTATAAACCTACTGACACCATTTAACTGTTGGAAACCTACTGACACCATTTAACTGTTAGAAACCTACAGACACCATTTAACTATTAGAAACCTACAGACACCATTTAACTGTTAGAAACCTACAGACACCATTTAACTGTTAGAAACCTACAGACACCATTTAACAGTTAGAAACCTACTGACACCATTTAACTGTTAGAAACCTACTGACACCATTTAACTGTTAGAAACCTACTGACACCATTTAACTGTTAGAAACCTACAGACACCATTTAACTGTTAGAAACCTACAGACACCATTTAACTACTGGAGCCTGAAGGGGAAGTCTCTCTGTTCAGTCCTGTAGATCTATTCCAGGACTGAATGTCTGTCAGGGCTCACTATACAGTGTCTACATGTTCAATCCCCTACTGTAGTGAAATGTCCATTGAGTGTACAAAACATTAGGAACACCTTCCTAATGTTGAGTTGCACCCCCTTTTGCCCTCAGAACAGCCTCAATTCGTCGGGGCACGGACTGTACAAGGTGTCGAAATCGTTCCACAGGGATGCTGGCCCATGTTGACTCCAATGCTTCCCACCGTTGTGTCAAGTTGGCTGGATGTCCTTTGGGTGGTGGACCATTCTTGATTCACACGGGAAACTGTTGAGCATGAAAAACCCAGCAGTGTTGCAGTTCTTGACACAAACCGGTGCACCTGGCACCTACTACCATACCCCAATCAAAGACTCTTAAATATTTTGTCTTGCCCATTCACCCTCAATGGCACACATACACAATCCATGTCTCAATTGTCTCAAGGATTAAAAATCAGTCTTTAACCTGTCTCCTCCCCTTCATCTACACTGATTGAAGTGGATTTAACAAATTACATCAATAATAATAATAATAATAATAATAATAATATGCCATTTAGCAGACGCTTTTATCCAAAGCGACTTACAGTCATGCGTGCATACATTTTTGTGTATGGGTGGTCCCGGGGATCGAACCCACTACCCTGGCATTACAAGCGCCGTGCTCTACCAGGTGAGCTACAGAGGATCATAGCTTTCACCTGGATTCACCTGGTCAGTGTATGTCATGGAATGTTTTGTATACTCAGTGTATTGTTGGCATTAAAACAAAGTCATGTTTCTCTAAAAGCTTCCACCAGCTATGGGCTATTTTACCCAACATCAGTCAGTCAGGAGCAGTTCATAAAGACTGTTTCTGAAGCGATCTTGATTCCCCTTTAACGACAGAACCCAGAGAAGACTGGGGAGCCACGGCAACAATGTTGAGTTCCACATGCACAGCGTATGTGTGTTAAAGCCACTTCAATAGAGACCGGCAGGGGATGAAGGTTGGTTGGCTTGTGAGAGTGTTTAGAGTGTTAAGACGTGCAGGAGAGATGTCATGTGCATGTGGTTGTCTAAAGGTTTCATTGTGCACCTGTTTTTATTATATATGGCCAATTCATTGTGAACAACAACTTTGACTGGTGGATGAATTAAAACCAGATTCCTCATTATGGTGTTTTAGGGAATGTTGAATGTAAGGAGAGACAGAGAGATCTGACGTCATTATGTAGCTGGCTGGCATGTGTTGTGTTTCTCATAGTAGAAGAGGGTAAAAACAGGCCAAAATAGCACCCTATTCCCTGGTCAAAAGTAGTGCACCACATAGGGAACAGCCATTTCAGTCACAACCTCTGTTTCTTTCCATGTGTGGAAGCCTGAGGGAGACAGACTAGCTCCTAGTGTACAGTAACATTCCACCATTACAGCAGGCCTCCCTCTCCAGACGCACAGTAGTCCTTAAGTCAATACATCAGCATATTAAAACGCGCTGTTACACTGACTCTACCAGCAATAAAAAAGGAAATCCAAAATGAGAAATTAGCTGTTTAAATTTCACAAACTAGACTTATGTTTTAAACGATGTTGGGTTTTATTTCCTGACCTGTCCCCAGTTCATAGTCTGAGTGAGTGGTTAGGGTTAGGACTGGGGCCAGGGCCGGGCTGCCACACAGGCCATCAGTCAGTCCTATAGCCCTGTCACTGTCAGGTTGGAGCAGGGCATGCTGGACAGAAGTGAGTCATAAATGAGCTAACAGCTTGGTACTGTGTGCCCAGGCAGACAGACAGACCCAGGCAGAGCATGCCACTCCATTGGTGCCCAACCCACAGGTCCCAGGAGGCAGAGCCTGCCACTCCACTGGTACCCAACCCACAGGTCCCAGGAAACAGGAGGCAGAGCCTGCCACTCCACTGGTGCCCAACCCACAGGTCCCAGGAAACAGGAGGCAGAGCCTGCCACTCCACTGGTGCCCAACCGACAGGTCCCAGGAAACAGGAGGCAGAGACTGCCACTCCACTGGTGCCCAACCGACAGGTCCCAGGAAATAGGAGGCAGAGCCTGCCACTCCACTGGTGCCCAACCCACAGGTCCCAGGAAACAGGAGGCAGAGCCTGCCACTCCACTGGTACCCAACCCACAGGTCCCAGGAAACAGGAGGCAGAGCCTGCCACTCCACTGGTACCCAACCCACAGGTCCCAGGAAACAGGAGGCAGAGACTGCCACTCCACTGGTGCCCAACCGACAGGTCCCAGGAAACAGGAGGCAGAGCCTGCCACTCCACTGGTGCCCAACCGACAGGTCCCAGGAAATAGGAGGCAGAGCCTGCCACTCCACTGGTGCCCAACCCACAGGTCCCAGGAAACAGGAGGCAGAGACTGCCACTCCATTGGTGCCCAACCCACAGGTCCCAGGAGGCAGAGCCTGCCACTCCACTGGTACCCAACCCACAGGTCCCAGGAAATAGGAGGCAGAGCCTGCCACTCCACTGGTGCCCAACCCACAGGTCCCAGGAGGCAGAGCCTGCCACTCCACTGGTGCCCAACCCACAGGTCCCAGGAAACAGGAGGCAGAGCCTGCCACTCCACTGGTGCCCAACCCACAGGTCCCATCCACATGGAACAGTACAGGGTCCTGCATGTTGCAAGATTACATCTTAACTGACATGATTTGTAACTGGTAACTCAAATCAAAAGAGACACTCAAAATATGTGTATAATAATATGCATTTTAAATGTAAAATGATGCCTATTTTCCAACTCTTTTAAGTTGAGATGCATATGGACCATTTGGGCGATACTTGTGTGGGTAATCAGCTGGTTTGGTGTGGCTATATTTAGGGACACCAGATGTGTAGCTGTGCAGTGGGCTGGTCCTCTAACTATAGGTAGTGGGTTTGATTTAGACCACAGACATCCTACTGCTTTAACAACCTGGAACTGGGGGATAATTAGGAACAAAGTAGTTACTGCTACTAAGACACTGTACCATAGCCCTGAACATCTGGATGATGGGGAGAGAGAGAGGAGAGGGGGAGAGAGAGAGAGAGAGAGAGAGGGGGGGGGGAGAGAGAGAGAGAGAGAGAGAGAGAGAGAGAGAGAGAGGTGAGAGGGAGGGGGAGAGAGAGAGAGAGAGAGAGAGAGAGAGAGAGAGAGAGAGAGAGAGAGAGAGAGAGAGAGAGAGAGAGAGAGAGAGAGAGAGAGAGAGAATAGGCCAGTGGAAGAGAACAGAATAATGCACTCATATTTTACCAACCTGCTGCACACTAAGAACATTTCAAAAAAGGGCTACAATGTCCAGATGTAATTTACAGACTAGTTCTGTCTGGTTCCCTGTCCACGTTATAAGAATGTGGACAGCTGGTAGAGCACGGCGCTTGCAATGCCAAGGTAGTGGGTTCGATCCCCGGGACCACCCAAACACAAAAATTTATGCACGCATGACTGTAAGTCGCTTTGGATAAAAGCGTCTGCTAAATGGCATATTATTATTATTATTATTATTATAAATACTTATTTCCCTCATTAAAATGCAAATCAATTTATAACATTTTTGACATGCGTTTTTCTGGATTTTTTTGTTGTTATTCTGCTCTATCTCCTCCACAGAGTATATGAGCACAATGTTCTTTGACTTCTTCAGTGCTGTTCAATACCATACAACCCCACCTGCTGTTCAATACCATACAACCCCACCTGCTGTTCAATACCATACAACCCCAACTGTTGTTCAATACCATACAACCCCACCTGTTGTTCAATACCATACAACCCCACCTGTTGTTCAATACCATACAACCCCACCTGCTGTTCAATACCATACAACCCCACCTGCTGTTCAATACCATCCAACCCCAACTGTTGTTCAATACCATACAACCCCAACTGTTGTTCAATACCATACAACTCCACCTGTTTTTCAATACCATACAACCCCAACTGTTGTTCAATACCATACAACCCCAACTGTTGTTCAATACCATACAACCCCAACTGTTGTTCAATACCATACAACCCCAACTGTTGTTCAATACCATACAACCCCACCTGCTGTTCAATACCATACAACCCCACCTGTTGTTCAATACCATACAACCCCACCTGCTGTTCAATACCATACAACCCCACCTGTTGTTCAATACCATACAACCCCAACTGTTGTTCAATACCATACAACCCCAACTGTTGTTCAATACCATACAACCCCACCTGTTGTTCAATACCATACAATCCCACCTGTTGTTCAATACCATACAACCCCAACTGTTGTTCAATACCATACAACCCCACCTGCTGTTCAATACCATACAACCCCACCTGTTGTTCAATACCATACAACCCCACCTGCTGTTCAATACCATACAACCCCACCTGCTGTTCAATTCCATACAACCCCACCTGTTGTTCAATACCATACAACCCCAACTGTTGTTCAATACCATACAACCCCACCTGTTGTTCAATACCATACAACCCCACCTGCTGTTCAATACCATACAACCCCAACTGTTGTTCAATACCATACAACCCCACCTGTTGTTCAATACCATACAACCCCACCTGTTGTTCAATTCCATACAACCCCACCTGCTGTTCAATACCGTACAACCCCACCTGTTGTTCAATACCATACAACCCCACCTGTTGTTCAATACCATACAACCCCACCTGTTGGAGAGAGATTATATGTTTCAAAGGTGTTAAGATTCACAACATAGTTTCTAGCTACATTCTACATTATATTTCCCTCTCTCCAGTGCAGACAGATTCTGTGGATTGTAGAATTCCCCGTCTCCCACGCCAAGGTCGCTGCCCCTGTGCTGAATCACACAGTGAGTTGTGTTCTGAGCTGCAGTACCTCTTTAATGTAGACACAGGCCCTTTACAGTATCTCTCTAACCAGTACTATAGAAACATTTACAGTATCTCTCTAACCAGTACTATAGAAACATTTCTTTACAGTATCTCTCTAACCAGTACTATAGAAACATTTCTTTACAGTATCACTCTAACCAGTACTATAGAAACATTTCTTTACAGTATCTCTCTAACCAGCACTATAGAAACATTTCTTTACCGTATCTCTCTAACCAGTACTATAGAAACATTTATTTACAGTATATCTCTAACCAGCACTATAGAAACATTTCTTTACAGTATCACTCTAACCAGTACTATAGAAACATTTACAGTATCTCTCTAACCAGTACTAAAGAAACATTTATTTACAGTATCTCTCTAACCAGTAATATAGAAACATTTCTTTACAGTATCTCCCTAACCAGTAATATAGAAACATTTATTTACAGTATCTCTCTAACCAGTACTATAGAAACATTTATATACAGTATCTCTCTAACCAGTACTATAGAACCATTTCTTTACAGTATCTCTCTAACCATTACTATAGAAACATTTCTTTACAGTATCTCTCTAACCAGCACTATATAAACATTTATTTACAGTATCTCTAACCAGCACTATAGAAACATTTCTTTACAGTATCTCTCTAACCAGCACTATAGAAACATGTATTTACAGTATCTCTCTAACCAGTACTATAGAAACATTTATTTACAGTATATCTCTGTAACCAGCACTATAGAAACATTTCTTTACAGTATCACTCTAACCAGTACTATAGAAACATTTATTTACAGTATCTCTCTAACCAGTACTATAGAAACATTTATTTACAGTATCTCTCTAACCAGTAATATAGAAACATTTCTTTACAGTATCTCTCTAACCAGCACTATAGAAACATTTCTTTACCGTATCTCTCTAACCAGTACTATAGAAACATTTATTTACAGTATATCTCTAACCAGCACTATAGAAACATTTCTTTACAGTATCACTCTAACCAGTACTATAGAAACATTTACAGTATCTCTCTAACCAGTACTATAGAAACATTTATTTACAGTATCTCTCTAACCAGTAATATAGAAACATTTCTTTACAGTATCTCCCTAACCAGTAATATAGAAACATTTATTTACAGTATCTCTCTAACCAGTACTATAGAAACATTTATATACAGTATCTCTCTAACCAGTACTATAGAACCATTTCTTTACAGTATCTCTCTAACCATTACTATAGAAACATTTCTTTACAGTATCTCTCTAACCAGCACTATATAAACATTTATTTACAGTATCTCTAACCAGCACTATAGAAACATTTCTTTACAGTATCTCTCTAACCAGCACTATAGAAACATGTATTTACAGTATCTCTCTAACCAGTACTATAGAAACATTTATTTACAGTATATCTCTGTAACCAACACTATAGAAACATTTCTTTACAGTATCACTCTAACCAGTACTATAGAAACATTTATTTACAGTATCTCTCTAACCAGTACTATAGAAACATTTATTTACAGTATCTCTCTAACCAGTAATATAGAAACATTTCTTTACAGTATCTCCCTAACCAGTAATATAGAAACATTTCTTTACAGTATCTCTCTAACCAGTACTATAGAAACATTTCTATACAGTATCTCTCTAACCAATACTATAGAAACATTTATTTAAAGTATCTCTCTAACCAGTACTATAGAAACATTTATTTACAGTATCTCTCTAACCAGCACTATAGAAACATTTCTTTACAGTATCACTCTAACCAGTACTATAGAAACATTTACAGTATCTCTCTAACCAGTACTATAGAAACATTTCTTCACAGTATCTCTCTAACCAGTAAACATGTCTTTACAGTATCTCTCTAACCAGTACTATAGAAACATTTCTTTACAGTATCTCTCTAACCAGTACTATAGAAACATTTCTTTACAGTATCTCTCTAACCAGTACTATAGAAACATTTCAAAACAGCTTTTAAAAGTACTTCAAACATAATACATGTCATACATCTTAAACCTCTTATAGACTGTAAAATACTTACTCATCTAATTGGTCTACTAGTGTGCTACTGCAAACTTATATATTAGCAGATCTGACGCCTGCTTTGCTACATAACCCAGGAAAAGAAGACCATTATCTCATCAAGACTAAAATAACTTAGTTCATTAACTTCTTCTCCCCCCATTGTCTTTCAACATTAGTTTCATGCATCTTCTCCAGCAGTGGAAACATTGAGGAAACGTGACTGTGACTTACTATGACTGAGATATGTGGTTGTCTCACATAGCTATCTGAAAATGGGTGCACTAACTCGAAGTCACTATGTGGTAGTCTCACCTAGCTATCTGAAGACGAATGCACTAACTGGAAGTCACTCTGGATAAGAGCTAAATGCTAAAGATGTCAAATGTAAAATGAGTCAATCTTAACACTACTATGGCCAGTTGTTCATTTCTGGGAGTGCGTGTGTAAGGGGCCTGAGGTTGGGGGTTCGTGGTTGGGCCAGGGTCAGAGGTGTGTGATCTATTCATTTCTCAATCATCAGGCCTGAACAGACCTAACTCTTCAAAGACAGGCCCTCCCCTCCCCTCGCCTCTCCTCCCCATTCCCTCGCTTTTCCTCCCCTCCCCTCCCCCTCCTCCCTTCCTTCTCTCCCTCTCCTCCCATCTGGATCCCTCCAGCTCTGCAGCCAAGGCCCCTTGCAGCCGGAGTTCTCAGGAGAGAGGCTCATTACACAGGGATTACTACGGGAGATGTTTTAATCAGAGTCTGCAGACAGCTGCAGCAGCGTTGGGCGAGAAAATGACCATGACGTGGTCTGTCATGCATAAAAGGAAAACACACTGGGGTGTTGGGTCGGGGTACAGAGATGTGAGGTGGTTTACGACTGAGACAGAGACGTGACTGGGAGGGAGGGAGAGTTGATGTTTCTGTTCCTTTTTAGATGTGATTCTGTCTTCAGAGGGAACATGGTTCCAGTCCCCTAACACGGCCACAGACCACGACAGTGATAGTTACAGCCCAAGGTGCTACTGCACCCTGTACTGTTCTCTCTCTCTGGATAAGAGGAGTCATGAGCAAATATGTTCCACCCAATAATG
>NC_139990.1:76528312-76540812 GCF_964263955.1 Coregonus lavaretus
CCTTGTCTATCTACATCTCTCTGTCCTCTACCTTGTCTATCCACATCTCTCTGTCCTCTACCTTGTCTATCTACATCTCACTGTCCTCTACCTTGTCTATCTACATCTATCATAGATAGATAGCCAGCTCCATCAGTCAGTCAGGTGGTACTGTTATCCTGCCAGGCCAGGCCAGCTCCATCAGTCAGTCAGGTGGTACTGTTATCCTGCCAGACCAGCTCCATCAGTCAGTCAGGTGGTACTGTTATCCTGCCAGGCCAGGCCAGCTCCATCAGTCAGTCAGGTGGTACTGTTATCCTGCCAGGCCAGCTCCATCAGTCAATCAGGTGGTACTGTTATCCTGACAGGCCAGGCCAGCTCCATCAGTCAGTCAGGTGGTACTGTTATCCTGCCAGGTCAGCTCCATCAGTCAGTCAGGTGATACCATTATCCTGCCAGGCCAGCTCCATCAGTCAGTCAGGTGGTACTGTTATCCTGCCAGGCCAGCTCCATCAGTCAGTCAGGTGGTACTGTTATCCTGACAGGCCAGGCCAGCTCCATCAGTCAGTCAGGTGGTACTGTTATCCTGCCAGGCCAGCTCCATCAGTCAGTCAGGTGGTACTGTTATCCTGCCAGGCCAGGCCAGCTCCATCAGTCAGTCAGGTGGTACTGTTATCCTGCCAGGCCAGCTCCATCAGTCAGTCAGGTGGTACTGTTATCCTGCCAGGCCAGGCCAGCTCCATCAGTCAGTCAGGTGGTACTGTTATCCTGCCAGGTCAGCTCCATCAGTCAATCAGGTGATACCGTTATCCTGCCAGGCCAGGCCAGCTCCATCAGCCAGTCAGGTGGTACTGTTATCCTGACAGGCCAGGCCAGCTCCATCAGTCAGTCAGGTGGTACTGTTATCCTGCCAGGTCAGCTCCATCAGTCAGTCAGGTGGTACTGTTATCCTGCCAGGTCAGCTCCATCAGTCAGTCAGGTGATACCATTATCCTGCCAGGCCAGCTCCATCAGTCAGTCAGGTGGTACTGTTATCCTGCCAGGTCAGCTCCATCAGTCAGTCAGGTGATACCTTTATCCTGCCAGGCCAGGCCAGCTCCATCAGTCAGTCAGATGGTACTGTTATACTGCCAGGTCAGGCCAGCTCCATCAGTCAGTCAGGTGATACTGTTATCCTGCCAGGCCAGCTCCATCAGTCAGTCAGGTGGTACTGCTTTCCTGCCAGGCCAGCTCCATCAGTCAGTCAGGTGGTACTGTTATCCTGCCAGGTCAGCTCCATCAGTCAGTCAGGTGATACCATTATCCTGCCAGGCCGGGCCAGCTCCATCAGTCAGTTAGGTGGTACTGTTATCCTGCCAGGTCAGGCCAGCTCCATCAGTCAGTCAGGTGGTACTGTTATCCTGCCAGGCCAGCTCCATCAGTCAGTCAGTTGGTACTGTTATCCTGCCAGGCCAGTTCCATCAGTCAGTCAGGTGGTACTGTTATCCTGCCAGGCCAGGCCAGCTCCATCAGTCAGTCAGGTGGTACTGTTATCCTGCCAGGTCAGCTCCATCAGTCAGTCAGGTGATACCGTTATCCTGCCAGGCCAGCTCCATCAGTCAGTCAGGTGGTACTGTTATCCTGCCAGGCCAGGCCAGCTCCATCAGTCAGTCAGGTGGTACTGTTATCCTGCCAGGCCAGGCCAGCACCATCAGTCAGTCAGGTGGTACTGTTATCCTGCCAGGCCAGCTCCATCAGTCAGTCAGATGGTACTGTATACTGCCAGGTCAGGCCAGCTCCATCAGTCAGTCAGGTGATACTGTTATCCTGCCAGGCCAGCTCCATCAGTCAGTCAGGTGGTACTGCTTTCCTGCCAGGCCAGCTCCATCAGTCAGTCAGTTGGTACTGTTATCCTGCCAGGCCAGTTCCATCAGTCAGTCAGGTGGTACTGTTATCCTGCCAGGCCAGGCCAGCTCCATCAGTCAGTCAGGTGGTACTGTTATCCTGCCAGGTCAGCTCCATCAGTCAGCCAGGCCAGCACCATCAGTCAGTCAGGTGGTACTGTTATCCTGCCAGGCCAGCTCCATCAGTCAGTCAGGTGGTACTGTTATCCTGCCAGGCCAGGCCAGCTCCATCAGTCAGTCAGGTGGTACTGTTATCCTGCCAGGCCAGCTCCGTCAGTCAGTCAGGTGGTACTGTAGAACATTAAGCCTATATATAATATAATATTTATACTTTTTAAGTCGTTATAATAAGAGGAGATGCCATTCTCCCAAAATGGAAATTCCAATCAACCCAGAGGAATGTGGCGGCCATCAGAATGTGTCTATCCCACACCTGTAATTCCACAGCCTTATGAAATTAACTCCAGAACCAACTCTGTGAGGCTCGTAGCTGCTAAAAACGCCACATAAAAGCTGGTGTAGCGCTGAATTATGGCCTGTGTTGCAACGCAACGACATACCACTCTCTGGTTGAAGGGCTCAGCCTCCCAGCCCCAGACCTAGCTCCCCCAGCCCCAGACCTAGCTCCCCCAGCCACAGACCCAGCTCCCCCAGCCCCAGCCCTAGCTCTCTCAGCCCCAGACCTAGCTCCCCCAGCCCCAGACCTAGCTCCCCCAGCCACAGACCTAGCTCCCCCAGCCCTAGCTCCCCCAGCCCCAGACCTAGCTCTCTCAGCCCCAGACCTAGCTCCCCCAGCCCGAGCCCCAGCCCCATGTGAGAACCGCCAGGCAGTGGGGCATGTGAGGGTTGAGATCGATGCAGGTGGCAACTCCCCCCTTCCATCCCCCTAAACCCCTCCATCCCCCCTCCATCCCCCTAAACCCCTCCATCTATTTTACAGGCAGCCATTTTATTAGGGTTAACAGGTTTAACAGCCGGCCCAATTGGTCGTCTCAGCGGGGTCTCTGTGAAGTCGGAAGGGTCAGACGCTGCCTTCCATTAAACACTAAGTAGACTCTGGTATTGTTCGGGTACTGTCCTGGTACTGTCTGGTACTGATGTGGTACTGCTGTGGTACTGTCCTGGTACTGCTGTGGTACTGTCTGGTACTGCTGTGGTACTGTCTGGTACTGCTGTGGTACTGTCCTGGTACTGCTGTGGTACTGTCCTGGTACTGCTGTGGTACTGTCTGGTACTGCTGTGGTACTGTCCTGGTACTGCTTTGGTACTGTCCTGGTACTGCTGTGGTACTGTCTGGTACTGCTGTGGTACTGTCCTGGTACTGCTGTGGTACTGTCCTGGTACTGCTGTGGTACTGTCCTGGTACTGTCTGGTACTGTTGTGGTACTGTCTGGTACTGTCTGGTACTGCTCTGGTACTGCTCTGGTACTGCCTGGTACTGCCTGGTACTGTCCTGGTACTGTCCTGGTACTGTCCTGGTACTGCTGTGGTACTGCTGTGGTACTGTCTGGTACTGTTGTGGTACTGTCTGGTACTGTCTGGTACTGCTCTGGTACTGTCTGGTACTGTTGTGGTACTGTCCTGGTACTGTCTGGTACTGCTGTGGTACTGTCTGGTACTGCTCTGGTACTGCTCTGGTACTGTCTGGTACTGCCTGGTACTGTCCTGGTACTGTCTGGTACTGTCCTGGTACTGCTGTGGTCTGTCTGGTACTGCTTTGGTACTGTCTGGTACTGTCCTGGTACTGTCTGGTACTGTCCTGGTACTGTATGGTACTGCTCTGGTACTGATCTGGTACTGTCCTGGTACTGCTGTGGTACTGACTAGTACTATCCTGATACTGCTGTGGTACTGTCTGGTACTGTCCTGGTACTGTCTGGTACTGTGCTGGTACTGCTCTGGTACTGCTGTGGTACTGTCCTGGTACTGCTGTGGGACTGTCCTGGTACTTTCTGGTACTGTCCTGGTACTGTCTGGTACTGTCTGGTACTGCTGTGGTACTGTCCTGGTACTGCTGTGGTAATGTCCTGGTACTGTCTGGTACTGTCCTGGTACTGTCTGGTACTGTCCTGGTACTGCTCTGGTACTGTCCTGGTACTGCTGTGGTACTGTCTGGTACTGCTTTGGTACTGTCTGGTACTGCTGTGGTACTGTCTGGTGGTACTGTCCTGGTACTGCTGTGGTACTGTCTGGTACTGCTGTGGTACTGTCTGGTACTGCTTTGGTACTGTCTGGTACTGCTCTGGTACTGTCTTGGTACTGCTGTGGTACTGTCTGGTACTACTTTGGTACTGTCTGGTACTGCTGTGGTACTGTCTGGTACTGCTGTGGTACTGTCCTGGTACTGTCTGGTACTGCTGTGGTACTGCTCTGGTACTGCTGTGGTACTGCTGTGGTACTGTCTGGTACTGCTGTGGTACTGTCCTGGTACTGCTATGGTACTGCTGTGGTACTGCTCTGGTACTGTCCTGGTACTGCTCTGGTACTGCTGTGGTATTGTCTGGTACTTCTCAGACTCTCAGCTGCAACCACAGGGAGTGAAAGTTAATTTAACAGGATTCTGACTGACTGGGGCTTTCTCTGCCCTTTGGGGTGGTAGTTAATGGGTAGGTAGGGCGAGAGGAAGCTAGGGGAGAGGAGAGGAGGTTAGGGGAGAGGAGAGGAGGCTAGGGGAGAGGAGAGGATGCTTGGGGAGAGGAGAGGAGGCTTGGGGAGAGGAGAGAAGGATAGGGGAGAGGAGAGAAGGATAGGGGAGAGGAGAGAGGCTAGGGGAGAAGAGAGAAGGATAGGGAAGAGGAGAGGAAGCTTGGGGAGAGGGGAGAAGGATAGGGGAGAGGAGAGGAGGCTAGGGGAGAGGTGAGAAGACTAGGGGAGAGGAGAGAAGGATATGGGAGAGGAGAGGAGGCTAGGGGAGAGGAGAGGAGGCTAGGGGAGAGGAGAGAAGGATAGGGGAGAGGAGAGGAGGCTTAGGGAGAGGAGAGGAGGCTTGGGGAGAGGAGAGGAGGCTAGGGGAGAGGAGAGAAGGATAGGGGAGAGGGGAGGAGGCTAGGGGAGAGGGGAGAATGATAGGGGAGAGGAGGCTAGCGGAGAGGAGAGGAGGCTAGGGGAGAGGAGTCTAGGGGAGAGGAGCCTAGGGGAGAGGAGAGCAGCCTAGGGGAGAGGAGAGGAAGCTAGGGGAGAGGAGAGGAAGCTAGGGGAGAGGGGAGGAGGCTTGGGGAGAGGGGAGGAGGCTTGGGGAGAGGAGAGAAGGATAGGGGATAGGAGAGGAGGCTTGGGGAGAGGGGAGAAGGATAGGGGAGAGGAGAGGAGCCTAGCGGAGAGGAGAGGAGGCTAGGGGAGAGGAGAAAAGGATAGGGCAGAGGAGAGGAGGCTTGGGGAGAGGGGAGAAGGCTAGGGGAGAGGAGAGAAGGCTAGGGGAGAGGAGAGAAGGATAGGGGAGAGGAGAGAAGGATAGGGGAGAGGAGAGGAGAGAAGGATAGGGGAGAGGAGAGGAGAGGAGGCTAGGGGAGAGGAGAGAAGGATAGGGGAGAGGAGAGGAGGCTAGGGGAGAGGAGAGAAGGATGGGGAGAGAAGAGGAGGCTTGGGGAGAGGAGAGAAGGATAAGGGAGAGGAGAGAAGGATAGGGGAGAGGAGAGGAGGCTAGGGGAGAGGAGAGAAGGATAGGGCAGAGGAGAGGAGGCTTGGGGAGAGGAGAGAAGGCTAGGGGAGAGGAGAGGAGCTAGGGGAGAGGGGAGAAGGCTAGGGGAGAGGCAAGAAGGATAGGGGAGAGGAGAGAAGGATAGGGGAGAGGAGAGGAGGCTTGGGGAGAGGAGAGAAGGATAGGGGAGAGGAGAGGAGGGTAGGGGAGAGGAGAGAAGGCTAGGGGAGAGGAGAGGAGGCTAGGGGAGAGGAGAGGAGGCTAGGGGAGAGGAGAGGAGGCTAGGGGAGAGGAGAGGAGGCTATGTGAGAGGAGAGAAGGCTAGGGGAGAGGAGAGGAGGCTACGGGAGAGGAGAAAGGATAGGGGAGAGGAGAGGAGGGTAGGGGAGAGGAGAGAAGGCTAGGGGAGAGGAGAGAAGGCTAGGGGAGAGGAGAGGAGGCTAGGGGAGAGGAGATAAGGATAGGAGGGAGGAGAGAAGGATAGGGGAGAGGAGAGGAGGCTTGGGGAGAGGGGAGAATGATAGGGGAGAGGAGAGGAGGCTAGCGGAGAGGAGAAGAGGCTAGGGGAGAGGAGTCTAGGGGAGAGGAGAGGAGCCTAGGGGAGAGGAGAGGAGCCTAGGGGAGAGGAGAGGAAGCTAGGGGAGAGGGGAGGAGGCTTGGGGAGAGGAGAGAAGGATAGGGGAGAGGAGAGGAGGCTAGGGGAGAGAAGAGGAGGCTAGGGGAGAGGAGAAAAGGATAGGGGAGAGGAGGGAGGCTAGGGGAGAGAAGAGGAGGCTAGGGGAGAGGAGAAAAGGATAGGGGAGAGGAGAAAAGGATAGGGGAGAGGAGAGAAGGATAGGGGAGAGGAGAGGAGGCTAGTGGAGAGGAGAGGAGGCTAGGGGAGAGGAGAGGAGGCTAGGGGAGAGGAGAGGAGGCTAGGGGAGAGGAGAGGAGGCTAGGGGAGAGGAGAGGAGGTTAGGGGAGAGGAGAGGAGGCTAGGGGAGAGGAGAGAAGGATAGGGGTGAGGAGAGGAGGCTAGGGGAGAGGAGAGAAGGATAGGGGAGAGGAGAGGAGGCTAGCGGAGAGGAGAGGAGGCTAGGGGAGAGGAGAGGAGGCTTGGGGAGAGGAGAAAAGGATAGGGGAGAGGAGAAAAGGATAGGGCAGAGGAGAGGAGGCTTGGGGAGAGGGGAGAAGGCTAGGGGAGAGGAGAGAAGGCTAGGGGAGAGGAGAGAAGGATAGGGGAGAGGAGAGGAGAGAAGGATAGGGGAGAGGAGAGGAGAGAAGGATAGGGGAGAGGAGAGGAGAGGAGGCTAGGGGAGAGGAGAGAAGGATAGGGGAGAGGAGAGGAGGCTAGGGGAGAGGAGAGAAGGATGGGGAGAGAAGAGGAGGCTTGGGGAGAGGAGAGAAGGATAGGGGAGAGGAGAGAAGGATAGGGGAGAGGAGAGGAGGCTAGGGGAGAGGAGAGAAGGATAGGGCAGAGGAGAGGAGGCTTGGGGAGAGGAGAAAAGGCTAGGGGAGAGGAGAGGAGCTAGGGGAGAGGGGAGAAGGCTAGGGGAGAGGCGAGAAGGATAGGGGAGAGGAGAGAAGGATAGGGGAGAGGAGAGGAGGCTTGGGGAGAGGAGAGAAGGATAGGGGAGAGGAGAGGAGGGTAGGGGAGAGGAGAGAAGGCTAGGGGAGAGGAGAGGAGGCTAGGGGAGAGGAGAGGAGGCTATGTGAGAGGAGAGAAGGCTAGGGGAGAGGAGAGAAGGCTACGGGAGAGGAGAAAGGATAGGGGAGAGGAGAGGAGGGTAGGGGAGAGGAGAGAAGGCTAGGGGAGAGGAGAGAAGGCTAGGGGAGAGGAGAGGAGGCTAGGGGAGAGGAGATAAGGATAGGAGGGAGGAGAGAAGGATAGGGGAGAGGAGGCTTGGGGAGAGGGGAGAATGATAGGGGAGAGGAGAGGAGGCTAGCGGAGAGGAGGCTAGGGGAGAGGAGTCTAGGGGAGAGGAGAGGAGCCTAGGGGAGAGGAGAGGAGCCTAGGGGAGAGGAGAGGAAGCTAGGGGAGAGGGGAGGAGGCTTTGGGAGAGGAGAGAAGGATAGGGGAGAGGAGAGGAGGCTAGGGGAGAGAAGAGGAGGCTAGGGGAGAGGAGAAAAGGATAGGGGAGAGGAGGGAGGCTAGGGGAGAGGAGAGAAGGATAGGGGAGAGGAGGCTAGTGGAGAGGAGAGGAGGCTAGGGGAGAGGAGAGGAGGCTAGGGGAGAGGAGAGGAGGCTAGGGGAGAGGAGAGGAGGTTAGGGGAGAGGAGAGGAGGTTAGGGGAGAGGAGAGGAGGCTAGGGGAGAGGAGAGAAGGATAGGGGTGAGGAGAGGAGGCTAGGGGAGAGGAGAGAAGGATAGGGGAGAGGAGAGGAGGCTAGCGGAGAGGAGAGGAGGCTAGGGGAGAGGAGAGGAGGCTTGGGGAGAGGAGAAAAGGATAGGGGAGCGGAGAATTGCTCGCCCTGCATATACAATGTACTTCTATACTCCCTCAGTGGTGGTTAGTTGGTTGGTTATTAGAACGATGCTTATCTCTGAGGCTACTCTACAGCGTCTCTACGTATTTACTGAATGATAAGAATTCCTGAGTGACGATGTTGAGCCAACCACTCAGCTATATTTACCTGATTACTACCGGTCCTCTACCAGGCTATTTATCTATAGGGCCGCCATTGAAACCACTAAATAACCTCAGAGCCCAGCCTCTGTCATTGACTGAGTGGGGGTTAGCTAGGCTAGTTTACTGTTTAACCATGGCTAACGCTCACTTTCAGTTACACATTAGCCCTGGTGATGCCAAGACACAATTACTGCTGTCCCAAGACAGAGAAGGTCTATAGAGAGAGATGTATTACTGCTGTCCCAAGACAGAGAAGGTCTATAGAGAGAGATGTATTACTGCTGTCCCAAGACAGAGAAGGTCTATAGAGACAGATGTATTACTACTGTCCCAAGACAGAGAAGGTCTATAGAGAGAGATGTATTACTGCTGGGACTAACAGCTGACACGTGTCATTAAGACCAGTCAGGGTCACACCCTTCAGAGGCGGGGCTTTATGGTATGAGGCTCCTTTCATGGCTCTAACATCAGCTTGTATATTTCCTGTTACTTTGTGTCATCATTGATTGCCATTACATGGCCAGGCCCAGCGTGTGAGTGAAGAGTCCTGTGGTGAGAGGGGAATCTCTCTGCTCCATGCCAACTCATCCTGAGAGGAACCTGGTGTCATGGTGGTGTCATAGGCTTCTGTCATACAAATTATATTACAATGCCCCTCTAGCATTTCATATATCTCTATGTGGGACGCCTTGTGCCTCTCCAAATTCGCCATGAGCACCTGGCATGTCCCCACGCACCACACACCACTCCATGATCCCCTGGCATGTCCCCACACTCCACACACCACTCCATGATCACCTGGCATGTCCCCACTAATCCACACACCACTCCATGATCACCTGGCATGTCCCAACGCTCCACACACCACTCCATGAATACCTGGCATGTCCCCACGCTCCACACACCCCTCCATGATCACCTGGCATGTCCCCACGCCTCACACACCATTCCATGATAACCTGGCACGTCCCCACGCCTCACACACCACTCCATGATCACCTGGCATGTCCCCACACTCCACACACCACTCCATGATCACCTGGCACGTCCCCACGCCTCACACACCACTCCATGATCACATGGCACGTCCCCACACACCACTCCATTATCACCTGGCATGTCCCCACGCCTCACACACCACTCCATGATCACCTGATCCAACACAGCACTCCAGAGGGTGGAGAGGGGGTTGCTGAGATGACATCATCTCTCTCTTCCTCTCTCTACTCCCCTCTCTTCCATCACCACTCAGTGGTAACACTGGATCCCCCGGCAGATATAAAGTTTCTACCTTCCATCCCTCCCTCCATCTCTTAGTAATGGAAAAGTTGATTCTGTATATCTGCTTAACAAAGCTAGCAGAGATTGACAGAGCAACCTGAGAACTCACGGCTAGGTTTCCCTTCAAACATATGACCTGGACTTTCACTTTCCTTTCCATATTTCCTAGAGAAGGACTGAAAGGCTGCTTGGAGGAGTTGCATATTTAAGCAAAGAGAACATGACATCTTCAAGGAGGACTTACGTCATGTGTGAAGAAATTCCCAAAACAAACATCAATATATTAAATTAAATGCTACCACCTGCTGGTGTTTCATTTGATCCACAGACCGACCCAGTGTCACTGCTCTACTGGGCTGGGTGCTCACTTCTCTCTATCCCTCAGTCTCTTTCTTTCTCTCTCTTTCTGGAGTGGGTTTAATTTCTCTCTCCATCCCTCTCTCCATCCCCCTCTCCCCGTCCCCCTCTCCCCGTCCCCCTCTCCCTCTCTCCGTCCCCCTCTCCCCATCTCTGTCCCCCTCTCCCTCTCTCCGTCCCCCTCTCCCTCTCTCCGTCCCCCTCTCCCTCTCTCTGTCCCCCTATCCGTCCCCCTCTCCCTCTCTCTGTCCCCCTCTCCCTCTCTCCGTCAAACAAGTTCATCGTCATTCGTCCACCAGTAAGCTGTCAGCTCTTATTAAACCTGAGAGAGTGAGTGGGAGAGTGAATCCTAACTATAAGCTATAGACAGGCCAGGAGGAGAGGAGAGGACAGGACACCTGTCGTTCAGACAGAGAGTGAACCCTAACTATAAGCTATAGACAGGCCAGGAGGAGAGGAGCACACAGGCCTCCTCAGACAGAGGTCAACTAAGAAGAACGACGTAACACGTGAAACAATGAGTTCTCACCTTACAACCTTTAAAATAACAGCAGTTGATTATCATCTGAAGAGTGAACCACAAAGGCAAATGTGTGTGAGATAGAGAGAGAGAGACACTTCCAACCTGTCAACGTGTCGGAAACAACGCTACAATTAACTAGATGAAGAAGATGAGGCAGAAATAATCGTGACAAGCATCTATAGATCCCTGTGTATTGCTCTAAAGGCATGTTCAGAATGTGATGGTGTCCAACTTAACACAGAGATACAGTAAGGCTTTCCTACATGTTAGTCAACTATCTGAGTGTGTTTCCCTATAGCAAACTGCCAAACACAGAGATTAGGTCTGTTACTGTACGTTTCCCATTGTGATCATGTACTGATAACAGCATAACCGACACAGTAAGGCCTTCCTATCCCTGTTACCTTTTCAATCAAAGTTGTGTTGAAAACAAAGAAATACAGTCATTTCCTGTGAATCCATCCAGTGTGTCAGAGTGTCTCTGTGTGACACTGTCAGTGTTACTCCAGTCCTTGGTTCAGTCTGAGAGAAAAACTCCAGGAGGCCATTGATCTCACACAGCCTCCTGAGATGAGAAACATAGTGATTGTCAGAAAGAAAAATAACATTTTTTTACATCTGAATCCACTTTTTTCACACTGCTGCCTGTCCGTCTGTCCGTCTGAAGAGAAAAGGCTATACCATATGCAGCTCTCTCAGAGTCTGACATGTTTAAACCCAAACTGATTGAACAGAATGAATGGATTCCCAGGATAGCAGCTTTAACAGACCCACTTACAGTTCTTAACAGACGCACTTACAGTACTGCAAGGTGTGTGTGTGTGTGTGTGTGTGTGTGGAGGGCCAGATGTTCTCTGAAGGACACACAGTTGGAGTGAGAGTACAGCAGACTTTCATCTCCAGTGTTTATGTTTACTCCTCCCATTTCATTTCATCTCCTCTAGCACCACAAATGCCTGCTACAGCTAGCCTGCCCGTCTGGCTTAAATAGGGGGCATGTTCGATGGTAAATACCTTGTTTGATGCTGTGGTTTATTTCCTAACCATCTGAGACATTGGAACAGCACTCCCTGATGTGATGACTGTGTTTTTTCCCCCACACCAAGACTACAGGCTGCTCATACATCATCATCCCAAATGGTGCACTATATAGGGAATAGGGTGCAATTTGGGACACATCCCTAACGCCCCTGCTGCTCTGCTGTGTGTCTTAGTGCGTACTGGAAACAGGGAGAAACCCTGCAAAGTGCTTCTGACATGATGTTTTGGTGGCTGGGGCTCTGTCATTCCCATAACAGCCTCTCTGTTCTTCTGACATGATGTTTTGGTGGCTGGGGCTCTGTCATTCCCATAACAGCCTCTCTGTTCTTCTGACATGATGTTTTGGTGGCTGGGGCTCTGTCATTCCCATAACAGCCTCTCTGTACTTCTGACATGATGTTTTGGTGGCTTGGGGCTCTGTCATTCCCATAACAGCCTCTCTGTTCTTCTGACATGATGTTTTGGTGGCTGGGGCTCTGTCATTCCCATAACAGCCTCTCTGTTCTTCTGACATGATGTTTTGGTGGCTGGGGCTCTGTCATTCCCATAACAGCCTCTCTGTTCTTCTGACATGATGTTTTGGTGGCTGGGGCTCTGTCATTCCCATAACAGCCTCTCTGTTCTTCTGACATGATGTTTTGGTGGCTGGGGCTCTGTCATTCCCATAACAGCCTCTCTGTTCTTCTGACATGATGTTTTGGTGGCTGGGGCTCTGTCATTCCCATAACAGCCTCTCTGTTCTTCTGACATGATGTTTTGGTGGCTGGGGCTCTGTCATTCCCATAACAGCCTCTCTGTCCTTCTCAGTGCATACTGGAAACACAGAGAACACCAAGTAACCCCCCACAGCACCACTCTAGAGATGCTCCTCCAGTCCTGACTCCTGAACCATGTTTTGGTGTCTGGGGCCGGCTGCACGGAGGTGAGGGTTTCCTGGTAAACACACTCATGTGGAAGGACCCAGTAAGGCCAGCTCCATCATCCCAGGCCAGGCCAGAGATCGACCGCTGTCATCTTGTTCTTTGCCCGGGCCAGATGCCACAACATCCCCCAGCCTCTCAACCCCAGGACTAAGAGACAGGCAGACCGACAGGGCCCATCACTGGGATATACTATAACAAACTGTACTCCACATGTGGCCCTTCCACTACCAGTTAGTATTCACACACACACACACACACACACACTACG